>NC_057812.1:614300294-614600294 GCF_018294505.1 Triticum aestivum
ACCAACGGTCTCATCCACCGCATCATAGCGCTCCGCTGCCACTCAAGATTTTCATCCGTGCGTGGCCAGCCAACGCCAGTGCATCACCCTCAACGGCTCTGAAGTGACCCGCACTCTAGCTAGGCGAGCATGCCCAAACGCCAGCACGAACTAGGTATCCACACATCACTCCCTTGTGCACTGTTCCGACGATGTTTGGATATCCTTTCACTCTCTCTTAGCTTACACGCCTATGCAACTCTGGCCTTAACTCTTATTTCTTCTGGAGATATCATCTGAAACAAGCAAATCCATATTTTAGCGAAGCATGATGGTGCTACGGGATCTGGTACACATCCTGCACACCCGTATAACCTTGTAAGTATATGGCCTCCGGTACAACATCAAGGTCGATTCCTCTTATTTGATCAACCATTCGCCGTGTCAAAAATGCACAGGGGGATACAAGGAGCACAAGGCCTGCACATCCAAGCAAGTGGTAACATGGACTTGTACATGGAACATCCCAAGCGCAAGCAGAGCTGCAGTGAGCTTGTACAACGAGCTAGCGTAAGTCCCTGCATTTCATTTAGTTCGTACTGGCATTCGTGTATGATTTGTGTGCAGTGGCTGATCCACGAATTCAAGTTACCAGGGGCGAACATTTAACTTAAAAAATACGAAGGCACTTGCACTCCGAAAATCAACATAACTTGAGAAATGTGAAGCTACATGCACTTTGAAAACCAGCTAATGATCCAAAGTAGTTCAGATTATAAACACTAAATGATGCAAGCACCAAAAAACACAAAATGCAACATGGTGTACAAGGACTACAAACATGGTCTGTACCTGCTTGAATTATTCGTTCTCTGGCTGAAAATATCGAAGTGTAATTGCACGTATAACCAGTGTGCAAACTGCATATCAATATATCTATCCTGCACAAGTATGCCAATAGTTTCAAGCAACAGATTAGAAAAGTATTTATGTTATGTTGTCATGATACGAGGACTTTCTGGTAGGTGGCCTCGACGTTTCCTCAAGCTATGAAAATGCACTATAATTTTCTTGTCATCAATGCCTGCAAATCTCTGTCTCTCTCAACATAGTAGATCATCATTAGACACTAAATCCTTCAATGAGCTTGCAAAATGATTGCATTAGATCCCTCATTAGACACTATATGTTCATCACCAGGAGCATGTAAAATGTTTGCATCAAATCCTTCATTAGCAGTCTGTTCATTAGACACTTCAGGCTCAAGAACAACATGAGCTTGTATGTTTGCACCGGAAACTTGATTAGATACATCAGATTCAGTCAGTTCAGTATTGATTGGGGGAGTTATAAAATAAGTAGAAATTGGTTTCATTTTCTCATAGATTCCCTACATACAAGAAGTTTTACAACACCGTCAGGTTTAACTATTGGCTAGAAATTGAAGAGTTGAATCATATATAATCAGGGATGTGATGTACCTGCTTGTTGTGCATGCTACTCTTGCAAGCTGCGACTGTCCGTTTGCGCAAGCTCGATGCCATGTCCGTGCTGCCACCGCTGCCTCCCATGCATGCTACACCCAGGGTTGGATCTTCGTCTTCTTGTCCTTTCGTTCGCTTGAAGCCTGGCGACTGCCCTCCAATGAGGGCGCGAGGAAGTGCTGTGTCGGTTTGTCCAACGGCGGCTAGGTTAGGAGCGAACCAGACTGGAGGCTAGAGCAAATGAATTGGGATTTTTCCTGGTGTCGATCGATATGGGAGGCGCTCGTTTGGGCCGCGAGCCTGCTATAGGGCCTGCCTTGCACTTATGTTATTGGCCCATCCAAATTGAAACATTTTTCTTTATTTTTTACATTGCCAGCTGGTGCGTTGGAACGAACAAAACTAGTGTGGGCCAACCTGGACGACTCAAACTAGGTGCACACTTTCCAGCCACCTGAGGCGGCCGCCCATACCAGCCCCTTTGGTGGCGTCGCCCCTTTTTGCGTGTATGATTGGATAGTGAAAAATATTCCAGTGGCGCTTTTGATTTACCCACAGAATGGTTGAATTGGTTGTTTCTATGAACTGAGTTCGCCAATAATGTGAAGGATGCCAGTCTTTTCATCCTATTGTAGATTGCTTTGATCTCGATATGCCAAAAGTAATCGCATGAAATATACAGTAAAAGCCAGTGTGGTGTGTTTGGCTACAACTAGTCTGACTACACGTCCTCATATAACATATCAAGGACGCACCATCTTACCAGATTAACCATTCGACTTACCCATGCAGTTTGGGAAGAAAGAAGTATTGGGACTGCGTATCCAAGCAATTGATGCCATGGACTCCTTCGTACAACCTTGTAAGCGAAAAAGAAGTTGCAGTGTGCCTGTACAAAGAACTAGCATAAGTTCAGTTACCTGCTTCTCGGAATTTTAGTTAGCCACTTATTGCAAAATTGTTCAATTACGTTGCTTGGCTTAATTTAGTTTGCTACTGATTACATAATGGCATAGCCTGTTAATCATATTGTAGACTGCGCCTATCTATGTGTTTGATACTTACTGTTAAGAATTACCTGTTTGCCTTAACTTAAATATCTACTTGTTTGTTTAACTGCTTTGCTGCTGCAACAGCGGGTTGCAATGATGTTAATAACTACTTTTCAGCATCCAATTGAAACTCTTTAATTCCTTGTTTGTTTAACTGGTTTGCTGTTATAACTCCCAGTTGAGATGTTTTGCTAACTTCAACTTTTCTGAATCCAATCGAAACTTTAATGGCAAAACAGGTTAGCCCAAGATCAAAGAGCGAGGTCCCCATGGACGTTGCATCATCCCACAGCAGTGGCACCGGCCCAATCGTGCATTATGAATTGCCAACTGTTGATGCTCTAGAGGTTAAACTAGTGGTAGAAAGAGATTCTGCTTCTGCACTTAGAGATGAAGTTGACATGTTGAGGAAGCAAATAGCACAATCACAAGCAGTACTCAAGACAACCATTAAATATTTGGTGGATTTCAAAACGAAGCAAGCTGAGACTGACCAGATTGTTAAGGTCCTGAAGGAAAAAAGGAAATTAAATTCCTACTTGGTAAATCATAGGTGAAATGTTCTTTCCATAGTTGAATAACCTTTGTGTTGTCTGTTCATGTAATCAATCAAACCATTTGTTTTAAAGATCATGTAATAATTGTTTTTTTGTTTTTTTGTTTGTAATTTTATTTGAGCACAAGTCTGTATTAATTGATAAGACTCTGAGACATTTCATTTGGATTGCTATGCCAGACCTACAAATATGCCAATCGGGCTGAATGTGCATTCAACAATAGTAGTATAGATGGACCATAAGTGGCACGCATCGGAAAGGCCCAAGATGCTGGCTAAAAAAAGGATGCTGTTGTAGACAAAAAAAGTACAGCGGCCTGGCTTATGTATGTTAGTTGATATTATTGATCCATATACTCTATAAGTGTTTATATGTCTGTTAGTTCCGTACATTCTTGGTTGATTGACTCGGTATTTGAATCTTGATACATCGCTTGTGTACATATCTAAATGGGAGTACACATTATGCTGTGTGTGACATTTGAGTTGGACATGAACTGTTCCAAATATTCGAATTCACCTTAAACTGGATTCTAGTTTCTGAATTTGAGTATCGGCATTTGTAAACCATATTCATATATGACAGTGGAATACATCTTTGTCGTCCTTTTGAAGATATATAAAAACACATAGAATGATTTATAAAGATTCATATAGGAATACAAAATGGATTCGAATTTAGTTGCCAGGGTAAACGTGGATGCTTATTGTCCCAAAAATTCGAAAGAAACAGCAAAATGTCCACTCCCAAATCGGCTGCCCGAAGCCAAGTGTTTGGGAGATGGAAATTACTGTCTACCCATTACACGGACAATCCATCGGCCCGATTGAAGATATATAAATACAAAATGTCCACTGCTCTAAATAGGGGTAGGTTAGTAACTTCAATTAGACGTGACACGACCGCCTCTGAGCCCATTCCGACACAGTGGGCGTCAAACATGGGCGGCAAAACTCATTTGATTCAAGCTCGTCCGAAAGACCTCTGTTTCTCCCTCCATTCCCTATTCATACACGGTGGGCGGCAAAACACCCTCTCCTCGTCCGAAATAGATGTAGGCTAATATTTTAAATAGGGGCAGATGTGTAACTTCCATCAGACATGACACAACTACCCTACCTGTCAGCCCCATTCATACACCGTGGGCGCCAACCGTGGGCGGCAAAACACCCTCTCCTCGCCCGAAATAGTTACCGGCAAATATTTGGGAGATGCAAGATTACCATCCTATCCCCAACCGATGAGACGTCCAAATTTGAAACGGGGGATAAGTTCGTAACTTTCCCATATTTCAGACAGGAGCGTCCCAAAAACATGGTTCCCCGTACCTCTCCCCCCATTTTCCCGTTCATACACCGTCCGCGCTAGAACACCCCATTCCCACACAAGCCTCCATCCGCCACCCCATCCATCGCCGCCGTCCTCCACCACATCCATCGCCACCGTCCTCCATCATGCCGGAGCGCCTACCAAGACCGCGTCGTCCACTGCTAGAAATGGACATTTCTCATCCACGACGACGGACCAATAGCCTTGCATCGCATCCTCTCGCTTCATCGGCGCCATCGTCCTCTTTGCCGGGACCGCTCACACGACCTTCTCTTCCACCGCAACGGGACTTATCCCCCGATGCACCTGTCTACCGTCGTAGATCTGCTTCAATGCCACCGACAGCCATCGCACCCCCAATGCCTACACGGCGCCGCAAGAGAGGTGGTACTTCATATCTCCTCAACTTTTTGATCTCAACCAGAAAATAGATCTTAACTTGGTTACTCTACTTTCTTTTCATCTCTTAGAATTTAGTTCTTAGTTTGAAGCAAACAATGGATGCTAAATATCATTTCTCCCGTTTGCAGCTTCAAATCTGCCATGGCACAGCCATAATACGGTTTAATTGATCATGCTTAGGGTTTAATTGATCATGTTGGTTCCTTGGTGGTTTCTTTAATAGAAATCACAGGGGAAACCCTCTTTTTCTAAAAAAATATATGCTTAGAGTTTCCCCCTTTTATGATCACTATACGTTCAGAATACATGCTTCGTGTCATAATAACACTGCTCCACCCATCAAGCTAAACAAGCTTAGTTGTTCAAATACGAATATGATATTATTAAAACAGAGTTGTTTAATTGGTTAGCTAAATGTTCCTAAATTAGTTTTGAAAATGCATGTTCGCCGCTCGGGTGTGTATCTCTGTTTGTGGTCTGGTCAGCATGGTTGGGGAGGTGAACTTTGCATATGCAGGGGTTTATAGGAAGACACTCTCCGAGTTGAAACCGCAATGCATTCCATAGATAGTCTAACTACTTTTTATGTTTTCATGAATCTCAGATTCTGAACAGCATCATAATGATTATGAGCTTGCGCACATGAAAAGAATAAAGCAGAACAATGCCATGGCTATCAAACTTGGTATTAAGGGACTGAAATCAAGTGTGGATGCAATGCAATGCAAACACTCTCCACCTACAGATTCATGCTCAGAATATGATCCTAACAGTGATTCTGAGCTAGAGGGAGACCTAAGTCAATGTAGCTCCCTAGTGGAGGAGTCAGAGGAAGATGCCCTATCTTATTCACCCATCAAGGTACTTGCTCTAACTTTCCAAGGTTACATTGCTTGCACATATCTTGCAACTGATGCTTTGCATTGCTTCTACTTTGTTGAACTGCCATTAGCTTAGTTTACACATTGTGTATGTGAATACGCCCTGCCTATCCATTTTTAGTACATATTCCATCTGTCATCATACCATATTTATCCATTCAAATGTTGTTCTTGTGTATTAGACGTTCAAAAGGAAGAGGGCGATTGCTGATCGTGGAGGAGCACAAGCAAAGTATTTGGAAAAGGTAGTGGCACCTGATAAATCAAATAGCCCATTGGGTGTAGTTGCAATATCACCTGACCCACAAAATACCCCAACTCTAGCAGACTCTAGCCCTACTACACTGGTCATTTCTGATGCCCCAACTTAGCAGACCCCAACTGCAGCAAACAGTATGATTATGCCAGTTGACATAGCACCAGTTGTACGACGCAAAACCCCCATTCCAGCAAAGAGTACACCAAATCCAGTTGCCAAATCCCTTTTCGAACCAGAGAGAGCCCCAATTGCAGCAAATAGGACCCCAGTTCCATTTCTTCCCAGTTTAGAAGACGAAGCTTATGTTGTTGTCAGGAACTTTGTGCGCATCTTTCCTTCATGGAAAGATTATACCGCAGACACAGAACAATTTCCGATCTTCCTCCGCAACTTACGCGTAAGTAATGTAATAATGTTATTCATGGTCATTACTGCATATGTTTCTGCTAACAGAAGACACAAGATTTCATTCTTTTAAATAGGCGAGGTGCAAACTAGATTGTGATGACGAGCAAGGGTTGGTTGCGCTTTTCAAGCACTCATTGATGAAGTGTCGTTCCTACCTGAGGCAAGCGCACTTCGATGGCAAGCCTCTGAACGAAATTTCTGTAAAGTCTCCAGTGCTACATTTATCCGACGGTGACTGGAATAATCTTGTTACACATTGGTCTCGGCTGCAGCGTAAGGTACTGTCTATGATATCACATCACAATTTGAACTACATTTCTGCATTTGCCTTAATGTCTCACTTGTACGAAAACTGTTAGCAGAAGAACATTCGTTCTCAAGGGACCACAGAATCTCGCAACTATACTGCACACTGCATTGCTCTTGTGAGTACCTCTTGCCCTGTATGACCATACTTACTTTCATAGTTGTTTGATTATGTAGCATCATTGCACATGTCAGCCTCGTAATCATCCATTTGGTGGACATTATAAGATCCGTATGGACTCTTACATAAATTTAGAATCAACCCAATGTTTTTGAAGAGGTTTAGCTCTGCAGTCCTCTTGTAAGGACTGAACAAGGTCTATCACTGTACTTACATTAACAGCTATTCCCTCCGTCCCATAATATAAGAACGTTTTGTATAGTACACCAGTGTTCAAAACACACTTGTATTATGGGAAGAGGGATTGGTTCATTTTGTAGCATTCTGCATCTTATCTCCCTCGCCCACCATTTACTAAAAGGGATCTGATCTATATTTAATCTTACCAACAAGTAGAATACACAGACAATGCCAGTGCAGAAGTGTAGCCCATTGCTCTTGTCAGTACATTTTGTCCTGTGACGCTTGTACTTCCAGGGATTGGTAGTTGATTATGTAGCATCAATCTGCATCTTATCTTCATTAATCTCTATCCCTTCCAGTATTATCATATCTATAATTACTCTCTACAAAATGTAGAGTACATGCAATGCTTATGAAGAAGATTTTGTGCTAAAATTCTTGAGTTATCCTTCCCTTGCCATGGAGAAGGGCATTATAAAGCCGGTGTTAACTGTTAATGTAAGTCAGTCCTTCTAAAGCTTTATCCTCAACTGTTGTTTAATTTGCTCATACCCCCTATCGTTTACTGTTGTTTAGTTTGTTGTTTCTACCAAAATGCATGTTCGTAAGAACCGTAAGTTCTAAGTTTTACTTGTAAAACCAAATTCCTTATTCATACCATGCACATTACTTAATACTCCCTATATGTATGCTTGTTTTTGTGGATCTATAATCCAGTGTGTGGTGAAGCAGCCCATGTTTGCACCTTGTCATCTCCTATTTTATCTTACTGATGTGGCTGATGATATGAACAACATGCCATGCACATTATCCAAAATAGATACAATGATTTTCTTTGCCCTTCATCTATGATTGTTATGTTGACATGGTAATCCAGTAGTGTGGTAAAGCTCCCCGCATTATGAACAATGCCAAATTATGCTATTGATATTTTGAACATACTCTTTATTTTCTAATTTGAAATTGGATAGAATTGACAGAACAGTTATCATCTTTGTTTATACACGTGCAAAACCTGTCATCTCTCTGCTTTGTTTCAGGGTGATATGCCTGATGGCATGCACAAGTCTGCTCAAGGCTGTGAGACAAACCCAACATATATTGCAGAAAAGAAGGCAAAACATCTTGAAGATAGTGAGACAACCCCAAAGTCTTGTCTTGATGCAGTGTTCAAGTTACTTGAGACTAACAGTCAGACAAGCTCACAGAATTCATTGTCTGAATCAGTTCGACTTCTTCAGTCCCAAGTTCTAGCAGAAAGGCATTCTGCAACTCAACTTCGACTTGAAGTCCTATCTCTAAGAAAGATTGCGGAGAACACCAATGAGAACCTCATCGCTAAACAGCTACACCAGGAAGCTATGACCGACATGCTAGGCCGGTCTCACAGCCTTGCTCGGCAGCTTGTGCGGAAGTTCCCCCGCAAGGCTAACCTTTCTTGAACTGTCTTGGAAGTGGTCTCGGTTCAGTATTATTTTGTTATGCTGCAATGGTGCCTAGTTTTTGTAATCTGCTTCTTTGTTGTGCTTTATGATCACTGGTGGCGAACTTTGATGCCCAGTGGATGTAATATACCTTAAATCCTTTATTGTGTAGTATAGGTTTATTCTTAGTTACTATGCCATAATTTCTTTATTGTATAGAGTAGGTTTGTTCTTAATTCCTACTAGTTACGCAGCAGCCCGAAATGAACCCCGGCCCATGATTGTGCGAATCAAATCACGGGCTTTTAACAGGCCAAAATTGTCTGGGTCCTTGTTTGTCCCAATCAGATATCGCCTGTGAGCAGGCCGGATGCAAACCGGGCCATAGTTAGGCCCAACTATATGATGGGCTTTTAACAGGCCGAAATTAATAGAGGGCTGAAATGTTAAACGGGCCCTTAACAGGCCAAAACTAATATCAGGCTGAATTACTAAGTGGGCCTTTAGCAAGTGGGCCCAAAAGCATAGTGTCCAGTTGACGGGCCGAATCTGATATGAGCCATAATTGAGCCCAAATCCTCCTAAAGGGCCGGACCTGATCTGGGCCGTAATTTGGCCCAGAATGTGGTAGGCTTTTAACAGGCCGGATCTCATATGGGCCACTATTAGGCCCGGAGCGTGACAGGCCATTAATAGACTGGATCAAATATGGGCCGGCATTTGGCCCAAAACATGGAAGCCAGTTAATGGGCCGGCCTACTAGGGTCCTCAAAATCTTGTGGGCCTACAGCTGGGCCGGCCCATTAATGTCGGCGAAATCTCGTGGGCCTTTAGCTGGGTCGGCCCATTATGACCCGCAAGAATCTTGTGGGCCTTTACCTGGGCCAGCCCATTATGGCACACAAAAATCTTGTGGGCCTTTACCTGGGCCGGCCCATTATGGCCTGCAAAATCTTGTGGGCCTTTAGCTGGGCCAACCCATTATGGTCCGCAAAATCTTGTGGCCTTTAGCTGGGCCGGCCCATTATGGTCTGCAAAATCTTATGGGCCTTTAGTTGGGCCAGCCCATTTAAACTTGTTGGGCCGTGCCACGTGTCGACGTATCATAGGCGCCTTCTGTCCAGTGAGTGGATGACATCTGTCCCGACGATGAGCCGACACGTGTTTCCTCTAGCCAATGATGATTTTACACGTGGAAAATCCCCATTGGTCGGGGCTGTTAACGGGTTATCGGATCCAAAACCCAACCCGATAGCTTAACGGCGTTCCGTTACGGTGGATGCCACGTGTCGGTCACCCTTGACGAAAGCACTTCTGTGATGCGCGATTTATCGTCATGGAAGTGGACACTTCCGTGATGATAATTTTGGTAATGTCATGGAACACTTCTACGACAACACAGGTATGACTATCTTGATTCTGTCATAAATTTGTCATGGATGTACATGCATGACAAAAAAGCGACCTACTGTGACAAACACGTATTATCACGGAAGTGTATTTTTTTGTAGTGTTGGTAGGAAAAGACCATCGCTCGTCCCCGACCGCCACTCATAAGGAAGACAATCAATAAATAAATCATGCTCCGACTTCATCACATAACGGTTCACCATACATGCATGCTACGGGAATCACGAACTTTAACACAAGTATTTCTCAAATTCACAACTACTCAACTAGCATGACTCTAATATCACCATCTCCATATCTCAAAACAATTATCAAGTATCAAACTTCTCATAGTATTCAACACACTCATAAGAAAATTTTATTATTAATCTTGAATGCCTAACATAATTAAAGCAATTTACCACGCTGTTTTGTAGGACTATCAAAATAATCTAAGTGAAGCATGAGAGAATAATGGTTTCTATAAAACAAATCCACCAACATGCTCTAAAAGATATAAGTGAAGCACTAGAGCAAAAACTATATAACTCAAAAGATATAAGTGAAGCACATAGAGTATTCTAACAATTTCCGAATCATGTGTGTCTCTCTCAAAAGGTGTGTACATCAAGGATGATTGTGTAAAACTAACAAATAAAGACTCAAATGATCCAAGACGCTCCAAGCAAAACACATATCATGTGGTAAATAAAAATATAGCTCCAAGTAAAGTTACCGATGGAAGTAGACGAAAGAGGGGATGCCTTCTGGGGCATCCCAAAGCTTTGGCTTTCAGGTGTCCTTAGATTATCTTGGGGGTGCCATGGGCATCCCCAAGCTTAGGCTCTTGCCACTCCTTGTTCCATAATCCAGCAAATCTTTACCCAAAACTTGAAAACTTCACAACACAAAACTTAAATTAGAAAATCTCATGAGCTCTGTTAGCGAAAGAAAACAAAACACCACTTCAAGGTACTGTAATGAGCTCATTCCTTATTTATATTGGTGTTAAACCTACTGTATTCCCACTTCTATTTGGTTTATAAACTATTTTACTAGCCATAGATTCATTAAAATAAGCAAACAACACACGAAAAACAGAATCTGTCAAAAACTGAACAGTTTGTAGTAATCTGTAGCTAACGCAAGATATAGAACCCCAAAAATCATAAAATAAATTGATGGAAGTGAGGAATTTATCTATTAATCATCTTCAAAAAGAATTAACTAAATAGCACCTTCCAAATAAATATGACAGGAATTCTCGTGAGCACTAAAGTTTCTATTTTTTATAGCAAGATTAAAAAGACTTTCCCCAAGTCTTCCCAATGGTTCTACTTGGCACAAACACTAATTAAACACAAAAAACGCAAACAAAATACAGGCTAGATAAATTATTTATTACTAACAAGAGCAAAAAGCAAGGAATAATAATAAAATTGGGTTGCCTCCCAACAAGCGCTATCGTTTAACGCCCCTAGCTAGGCATAAAAGCGAAGATAGATCTAGGTATTGCCATAATAATAAGGTAGATCATTAAAACTCATTTCATATTATCTACGTTCGGCAGAAAGTTTTCTTTGAGGCAAGCAAAAGTAATCAAAAGGGCTAAATTTAATGGGACAAAACTCCCCAAGATCAACTTTGGGAGGTATAGGTTCCTCCTTTGGCACTTCGTATTGCACAACCAATTCATCATTATAAGCATTCTTTTGACAGAACTTTGTGAGCCTATACTCGAGAGAATATCCTAGTTCATTATTTCGAATAGCCAAATCATTATTAAGTTCAGAAATTCTATCAACTAGAACATTGGTAGGAACCCTTTTTCTAATATTTTCATTGAAAGCAACATAGTCTAGAGATTGAAAACACATTATTTCTTCTTGATAAAAAAGGATAGCCTCTATGGGAGGACGACAAGCGTCCACCTTATAATGCGCAAAGATTTCTTTGGCCTCTTTTATTATAAATCTAAACTCATGAGCCAAAAAGATAGTAGCGGCACGCTTAACAGAAGAATGCTCAATATTAGAAAATTCTAAGAAAATCCTTTGTATGCAAGGATGCATGTGCATAAATTGTCTTTCAAGTTCAACTACAAGCATGGCGATAGCGTCCGCAAGACTACTAGTTCTATGAAGGATAGAACTACCCATAGAAGGCAAAGCACCGGCACAAGTAAAGAAATCTTGGATAACTCCTTTTCCAATAATATTACCACTACCAATTAGGAATTTTTTGTATGTAAGATAGGGGGTTCTTCAGCATGAGCATCAGAATTTTTCATGATATTATTATTTTCAATATCGACAATAATTTCCCCGATTTCAGACATAACGGCAGAAAGTGCAAGGGGCAAAAAGAGGCAAACGGAGAAAGAGGAGCAGGACGTGAAGGAAATATGCCCTAGAGGCAATAATAAAGTTATTATTTATTTCCTTATTTCATGATAAATGTTTATTATTCATGCTAGAATTGTATTAACCAGAAACATAATACATGTGTGAATACATAGACAAACAGAGTGTCACTAGTATGCCTCTACTTGACTAGCTCGTTGAATCAAAGATGGTTAAGTTTCCTAGCCATAGACATGAGTTGTCATTTGATTAACGGGGTCACATCATTAGAGAATGATGTGATTGACTTGACCCATTCCGTTAGCATATCACTTGATCATTTAGTTTGTTGCTATTGCTTTCTTCATGACTAATACATGTTCCTATGACTATGAGATTATGCAACTCCCGTTTACCGGAGGAACACTTTGTGTGCTACCAAACGTCACAACGTAACTGGGTGATTATAAAGGTGCTCTACAGGTGTCTCCAAAGGTACTTGTTGGGTTGGCGTATTTCGAGATTAGGATTTGTCACTCCGATTGTCGGAGAGGTATCTCTGGGCCCACTCGGTAATGCACATCACTATAAGCCTTGCAAGCATTGCAACTAATGAGTTAGTTGCAGGATGATGTATTACGGCACGAGTAAAGAGACTTGCCGGTAACGAGATTGAACTAGGTATTGAGATACCGACGATCGAATCTCGGGCAAGTAACATACCGATGACAAAGGGAACAATGCATGTTGTTATGCGGTTTGACCGATAAAGATCTTCGTAGAATATGTGGGAGCCAATATGAGCATCTAGGTTCCGCTATTGGTTATTGACCGGAGACATGTCTTGGTCATGTCTACATAGTTCTTGAACCCGTAGGGTCCGCACGCTTAAAGTTCGATGACGGTTGTATTATGAGTTTATGTGTTTTGATGTACCGAAGGAGTTCGGAGTCCCGTATGAGATCGGGGACATGACGAGGAGTCTCGAAATGGTCGAGACGTGAAGATCGATATATTGGACGACTATATTCGGACTTCGGAAAGGTTCCGAGTGATTCGGGTATTTTTCGGAGTACTGGAGAGTTACGGGAATTCGCCGGGGAGTATATGGGCCTTATTGGGCCATACGAGAATAGAGGAGAGAAGCCAAAAGGAAGGAGGCCTGCGCCCCCCCTCTGGTCCGAATTGGACAAGGGGTGCAGCCCCCTTTTCCTTCTCCCTCTCCTCCTCTTTCCTTCTCTCCTACTCCAACAAGGAAAGGAGGAGTCCTACTTCCGGTAGGAGTAGGACTCCCCCCTTGGCGCGCCCTTCTCCTAGGCCGGCCGCCTCCCCCATTGCTCCTTTATATACAGGGGCAGGGGGCACCTCTATACACACAAGTTGAACAGTTGATCATTGATCTCTTAGCCGTGCGCGGTGCCCCCCTCCACCATAGTCCTCGATAATATTGGAGTGGTGCTTAGGCGAAGCCCTGCGACAGTAGAACATCAAGATCGTCACCACGTTGTCGTGCTGACGGAACTCTTCCCCGACATTCTGCTGGATCGGAGTCCGGGGATCGTCATCGAGCTGAACGTGTGCGAGAACTAGGAGGTGTCGTAGTTTCGGTGCTTGATCGGTCGGGCCGTGAAGATGTACGACTACATCAACCGTGTTGTGCTAACGCTTCCGCTTTCGATCTACGAGGGTACGTGGACAACACTCTCCTCTCTCGTTGCTATGCATCACCATGATCTTGCGTGTGCGTAGGAAATTTTTTGAAATTACTACGTTCCCCAACAGTGGCATCCGAGCCTAGGTTTTATGCGTTGATGTTGTGCACGAGTAGAACACAAGTGAGTTGTGGGCGATATAAGTCATACTGCTTACCAGCATGTCATACTTTAGTTCGACGGTATTGTTGGATGAAGCGGCCCAGACCGACATTACGCGTACGCTTACGCAAGACTGGTTTTACTGGCGTGCTTTGCACACAGGTGGCTGGCGGGTGTCAGTTTCTCCAACTTTAGTTGAACCAAGTGTGGCTACGCCCGGTCCTTGCGAAGGTTAAAAAAACACCAACTTGACAAACTATCGTTGTGGTTTTGATGCGTAGGTAAGAACGGTTCTTGCTTAAGCCTGTAGCAGCCATGTAAAACTTGCAACAACAAAGTAGAGGACGTCTAACTTGTTTTTGCAGGGCATGTTGTGATGTGATATGGTCAAGACATGATGCTAAATTTTATTGTATGAGATGATCATGTTTTGTAACCGAGTTATCGGCAACTGGCAGGAGCCATATGGTTGTCGCTTTATTTTATGCAATGCAATCACCCTGTAATGCTTTACTTTATCACTAAGCGGTAGCGATAGTCGTGGAAGCATAAGATTGGCAAGACAACAACGATGCTACGATAGAGATCAAGGTGTCATGCCGGTGACGATGGTGATCATGAAGGTGCTTTAGAGATGGAGATCACAAGCACAAGATGATGATGGCCATATCATATCACTTATATTGATTGCATGTGATGTTTATCTTTTATGCATCTTATCTTGCTTTGATTGACGGTAGCATTATAAGATGATCTCTCACTAAATTTCAAGATAAAAGTGTTCTCCCTGAGTATGCACCATTGTCAAAGTTCGTCGTGCCCAGACACCACGTGATGACCGGGTGTGATAAGCTCTACGTCCATCTACAACGGGTGCAAGCCAGTTTTTGCACACGCAGAATACTCAGGTTAAACTTGACGAGCCTAGCATATGCAGATATGGCCTCGGAACACTGAGACCGAAAGGTCGAGCGTGAATCATATAGTAGATATGATCAACATAGTGATGTTCACCATTGAAAACTACTCCATTTCATGTGATGATCGGTTATGGTTTAGTTGATTTGGATCACGTGATCACTTAGAAGATTAGAGGGATGTATTTCTAAGTGGGAGTTCTTAAGTAATATGATTAATTGAACTTAAATTTATCATGAACTTAGTCCTGGTAGTATTAGCATATCTATGTTGTAGATCAATAGCTCGCGTTTAGCTCCCCTGTTTTATTTTTGATATGTTCCTAGAGAAAACTAAGTTGAAAGATGTTAGTAGAAATGATGCGGATTGGATCCGTGATCTGAGGTTTATCCTCATTGCTGCACAGAAGAATTATGTCATTGATGCACCGCTAGGTGACAGACCTATTGCAGGAGTAGATGCAGACGTTCTGAACGTTCGGCTAGCTCAATATGATGACTACTTGATAGTTTAGTGCACCATGCTTAATGGCTTAGAATCGGGACTTCAAAGACGTTTTGAACGTCATGGACCATATGAGATGTTCCAGGAGTTGAAGTTAATATTTCAAGCAAATACCCGAGTTGAGAGATATGAAGTCTCCAACAAGTTCTATAGCTAAAAGATGGAGGAGAATAGCTCAAGCAGTGAGCATGTGCTCAGATTGTCTGGGTACTACAATCGCTTGAATCAAGTGGGAGTTAATATTCCAGATAAAATAGTGATTGACAGAATTCTCTAGTCACCATCACCAAGTTAGTAGAACTTAATGATGAACTATAATATGCAAGGGATAACGAAAACAATTCCCAAGCTCTTCGCGATGCAAAAATCGGCAAAGGTAGAAATCAAGAAAAACATCAAGTGTTGATGGTTAACAAGACCACTAGTTTCAAAAGAAAGGGCAAAGGGAAGAAGGGGAACTTCAAGAAGAACGGCAAACAAGTTGCTGCTCAAGTGAAGAAACCCAAGTCTGGACCTAAGCCTGAGACTAAGTGCTTCTACTGCAAAGGGACTGGTCACTAGAAGCGGAACTACCCCAAGTATTTGGTGGATAAGAAGGATGGCAAAGTGAACAAAGCTATATTTGATATACATGTTATTGATGTGTACTTTACTAGTGTTTATAGCAACCCTTCGGTATTTGATACTGGTTCAGTTGCTAAGAGTAGTAACTCGAAATGGGGGTTGCAAAATAAACAGTGACTAGTTAAGGGTGAAGTGACGATGTGTGTTGGAAGTGGTTCCAAGATTGATATGATCATCATCGCACACTCCCTATACTTTCGAGATTAGTGTTGAACCTAAATAAATGTTATTTGGTGTTTGCGTTGAGCATAAATATGATTGGATCATGTTTATTGCAATACGGTTATTCATGTAAGTTAGAGAATAATTGTTGTTCTGTTTACATGAATAAAACCCTCTATGGTCATACACCCAATGAAAATGGTTTGTTGGATCTCGATCGTGGTGATACACATTTTCATAATATTGAAGCCAAAAGATGCAAAGTTAATAATGATAGTGCAACTTATTTGTGGCACTGCCATTTAGGTCATATTGGTGTAAAGCGCGTGAAGAAAATCCATGCTGATGGGCTTTTGGAATCACTTGATTATGAATCAGTTGATGCTTGCGAACCATGCCTCATGGGCAAGATGACTAAGACTCCGTTCTCCGGAACAATGGAGCGAGCAACAGATTTGTTGGAAATCATACATACTGATGTATGTGGTCCGATGAATATTGAGGCTCGCGGCAGGTATCATTATTTTCTGATCTTCACAGATGATTTGAGCAGATATGAGCATATCTACTTGATGAAACACAAGTCTAAAACATTTGAAAAGTTCAAAGAATTTTAGAGTGAAGTGGAGAATCATCGTAACAAAATAAAAGTTTCTACGATATGATCGCAAAAGTAAAATATTTGAGTTACGAGTTTGTCCTTCAGTTAAAACAATGTGAAATAGTTTCACTACTCACGCCACCTAGAACACCACAGTGTAATGGTGTGTCCGAATGTCGTAACCGTGCTTTATTAGATATGGTGCGATCTATGATGTATCTTACCGATTACCACTATCGTTTTGGGGTTATGCATTAGAGACAGCTACATTCACGTTAAATAGGGCACCATCTAAATCCGTTGAGACGACACCGTATGAACTGTGGTTTGGCGAGAAACCTAAGCTGTCGTTTCTTAAAGTTTGGGACTGCGATGCTTATGTGAAAAAGTTTCAACATGATAAGCTCGAACCCAAATCGGAGAAGTAAATCTTCATAGGATACCCAAAAGAAAATGTTGGGTACACCTTCTATCACAGATCAAAAGGCAAGTTATTCATTGCTGAGAATGGATCTTTTCTAGAGAAGGAGTTTCTCTCGAAAGAAGTGAGTGGGAGGAAAGTAGAACTTGATGAGGTAACTGTACCTGCTCCCTTATTAGAAAGTAGTTCATCACAGAAATCTGTTCCTGTGACTACTACACCAATTAGTGAGGAAGCTAATGATGATGATCATGTAACTTCAGATCAAGTTACTACCGAACCTCGTAGGTAAACCAGAGTGAGATCCGAACCAGAGTGGTACGGTAATCATGTTCTGGAGGTCATGTTACTTGACCATGATGAACCTATGAACTATGAGGAAGTGATGATGAGCCCAGATTCCACGAAATGGCTTGAGGCCATGAAATCTGAGATGAGATCCATGTATGAGAGCAAAGTATGGACTTTGATTGACTTGCCCAATGATCGGCAAGCCATTGAAATTAAATGGATCTTCAAGAGGAAGACGAACGCTGATAGTAGTGTTACTATCTACAAAGCTAGAATTGTCGCAAAAAGGTTTTCAAAAAGTTCAAGGTGTTGACTACGATGAGAGTTTCTCACTCGTATCTATGCTTAAGTCTGTCCGAATCATGTTAGCAATTGCCGCTTTTTATGATTATGAAATTTGGCAGATGGATGTCAAAACTGCATTCCTGAATGGATTTTTGGAAGAAGAGTTGTATATGATGCAACCGAAAGGTTTTGTCGATCCAAAGGGAGCTAACAAAGTGTGCAAGCTCCAGCGATCCATTTATGGATTGGTGAAAGCCTCTCGGAGTTGGAATAAACGCTTTGATAAGTTGATCAAAGCATATAGTTTTATATGGACTTGCAGTGAAGCCTGTATTTACAAGAAAGTGAGTGGGAGCACTACAGCATTTTTGATAAGTATATGTGTATGACATATTGTTGATCGGAGATAATGTAGATTTATTCTGCAAGCATAAAGGAATGTTTGAAAGGAGTTTTTCAAAGAAAGTCTTTGGTGAAGCTGCTTACATATTGAGCATCAAGATCTATAGAGATAGATCAAGACGCTTGATAAGTTTTTCAATGAGTACATACCTTGACAAGATTTTGAAGTAGTTCAAAATGGAACAGTCAAAGAACGAGTTCTTGCCTATGTTACAAAGGTGTGAAGTTGAGTAAGACCCAAAACCCGACCACGGCAGAAGATAGAGAGAGAATGAAAGTCATTCCCTATGCCTCAACCATAGGTTCTATAAAGTATGCCGTGCTGTGTACCAGACCTATTGTATACCCTGCCCTGAGTTTGGCAAGGGAGTACAATAGTGATCTAGGAGTAGATCACTGGACATTGGGCAAAATTATCCTTAGTGGAATAAGGATATGTTTCTCGATTATGGAGGTGACAAAAGGTTCGTCGTAAAAGGTTACGACGATGCAAGTTTTGACACTGATCCAGATGACTGAAAGTCTCAATCTGGATACATATTGAAAGTGGGAGCAATTAGCTAGAGTAGCTTAGTGCAGAGCATTGTTGACATAGAAATTTGCAAAATACTTACGGATCTGAATGTGGCAGACCCGTTGACTAAACTTCTCTCACAAGCAAAACATGATCACACCTTAGTACTCTTTGGGCGTTAATCACATAGCGATGTGAACTAGATTACTGAATCTAGTAAACTCTTTGGGTGTTGGTCACATGACGATGTGAACTATGGGTGTTAATCACATGGTGATGTGAACTATTGATGTTAAATCACATGGCGATGTGAACTAGATTATTGACTCTAGTGCAAGTGGGAGACTGAAGGAAATATGCCCTAGAGGCAATAATAAAGTTATTATTTATTTCCTTATTTCATGATAAATGTTTATTATTCATGCTAGAATAGTATTAACCGGAAACATAATACATGTGTGAATACATAGACATACTGAGTGTCACTAGTATGCCTCTACTTGACTAGCTCGTTGAATCAAAGATGGTTAAGTTCCCTAGCCATAGACATGAGTTGTCATTTGATTAACGGGGTCACATCATTAGAGAATGATGTGATTGACTTGACTCATTCTGTTAGCATAGCACTTGATCGTTTAGTTTGTTGCTATTGCTTTCTTCATGACTTATACATGTTCCTATGACTATGAGATTATGCAACTCCCGTTTACCGAAGGAACACTTTGTGTGCTACCAAACGTCACAATGTAACTGGGTGATTATAAAGGTGCTCTACAGGTGTCTCCAAAGGTACTTTTTGGGTTGGCGTATTTCGAGATTAGGATTTGTCACTCCGATAGTCAGAGAGGTATCTTTGGGCCCACTCGGTAATGCACATCACTATAAGCCTTGCAAGCATTGCAACTAATGAGTTAGTTGCAGGATGGTGTATTATGGAATGAGTAAAGAGACTTGCCGGTAACGAGATTGAACTAGGTATTGAGATACCGACGATCGAATCTCGGGCAAGTAACATACCGATGACAAAGGGAACAATGTATGTTGTTATGCGGTTTGACCGATAAAGATCTTCGTAGAATATGTGGGAGCCAATATGAGCATCTAGGTTCCGCTATTGGTTATTGACGGGAGACGTGTCTCGGTCATGTCTACATAGTTCTCGAACCCGTAGGGTCCGCACGCTTAAAGTTTGATGACGGTTATATTATGAGTTTATGTGTTTTGATGTACCGAAGGAGTTCGGAGTCCCGGATGAGATCGGGGACATGACGAGGAGTCTCGAAATGGTCGAGACGTAAAGATCGATATATTGGACGACTATATTCGGACTTCGGAAAGGTTCCGAGTGATTCGGGTATTTTTCGGAGTACCGGAGAGTTACGGGAATTCGCCGGGGAGTATATGGGCCTTATTGGGCCATACGGGGATAGAGGAGAGAGGCCAAAAGGAAGGAGGCCTGCCCCCCCCCTCTGGTCTGAATTGGACAAGGGGTGCAACCCCCTTTTTCTTCTCCCTCTCCTCCTCTTTCCTTCTCTCCTACTCCAACAATGAAAGGAGGAGTCCTACTCCCGGTAGGAGTATGACTCCCCCCTTGGCGCGCCCTTCTCCTAGGCCGGCCGCCTCCCCCCTTGCTCCTTTATATACAGGGGCAGGGGGCACCTCTAGACACACAAGTTGAACAGTTGATCATTGATCTCTTAGCCATGTGCGGTGCCCCCCTCCACCATAGTCCTCGATAATATTGTAGTGGTGCTTAGGCGAAGCCCTGCGACAGTAGAACATCAAGATCATCACCATGTCGTCATGCTGACGGAACTCTTCCCCGACATTCTGCTGGATCGGTGTCTAGGGATCGTCATCGAGCTGAACGTGTGCTAGAACTCGAAGGTGCCGTAGTTTCGGTGCTTGATCGGTCGGGCCGTGAAGACGTACGACTACATCAACCGCGTTGTGCTAACGCTTCCGCTTTCGGTCTACGAGGGTACGTGGACAACACTCTCCTCTCTCATTTCTATGCATCACCATGATCTTGCGTGTGCGTAGGAAATTTTTTAAAATTACTACATTCCCCAACAGGACGGAGAGAGAGAGAGAGGGCGAATAAAACGGCAAGGGTGAAGTGGGGGGGAGAGGAAAACGAGAGGCAAATGGAAAAATAATGTAATGCGGGAGATAAGGGTTTGTGATGGGTACTTGGTATGTTGACTTTTGCGTAGACTCCCCGGCAACGGCGCCAGAAATCCTTCTTGCTACCTCTTGAGCACTACGTTGGTTTTCCCTTAAAAAGGAAAGGGTGATGCAGCAGAGCAGCATAAGTATTTCCCTCGGTTTTTAAGAACCAAGGTATCAATCCAGTAGGAGGCCACGCACGAGTCCCTCGCACCTACACAAACGAATAAACTAAACCCGCGCATGGGTAGCCCGGCCCGAGCCCGGCCTGAAAAACACGGGCCGGGCTGGGCCAGGCTTCTGTCTCAGGCCGGGCTCGGGCTCCAAAATTAGCCCGAAGCAAAAGCCTGGCCCGGCCCGAACCTGTGCTAGAAACTTAATGCACAGACGACCCAGGCACCCAGCCCAACCATCGGGCCTTCTAACTCTAAAATCCCAGCCCAAGTACATGAACCCTAACTCCCTATCCTCGCACACTAAACCTGGGCATCTCTCGGGCCGGGCCGGGTTTGGGGCCGGGCTCCAGAAAGCCCGATGCTAAAATGTAAAGCCCGAGCCAGAAAAAAGACCGACAAAAATTCATGTTTACAAGCCCGAGCCTGGCCCGGCTAAAAATCTTGAAGCCCGTAGCCCGGCCCGAAGCCCGAGAACTCCTGATCGTGATGTACAACAAGTTACAGAAGCAGCATATTTCAGCAAACAACATTATAAATAGTAGCATGATATATAGATGTGTTCTTTAAGTAACAACATCATATTTCACAAAACAGCAGCATATACATATTTCACAAAACAGCAGCATATACATATTTCACAAGACAACAGCATATACATATACATGTAATCATTACATTATTACATAACAACAACATATTTCCCAAGTCCAAAGACACAAGCAACATGGTTTGAAAAGTCCGCAACATGGTTTGATAAGTCCACAACATAGTTCAATAAGTCCACAACATAGTTCAACAAGTCGATTACATAACAACATATCAAATAACAAGTCCATTACATAATAAAGATATCAAATAGCAAGTTCAAAGCCACAAGCTGATGACTCCGTTGAATCCATCTTTTCCTTGTTCCATCAAGCTATCTCAACTTCATCATTTTCCTGGATGAAAGCACAAGTTGAAAATAAGGAAGATAGGAATGGCATGAAGCACAAAAGTAAGTTTGATATCAACAAACAAGACAAGGTAGTAAAGGAGTGCATAACTGATATATGGTAAACAAGACAATATAGTAAGTTAGATAGAAATGACATGAATGAATACAAACTGAATCTGAAGATAACTCATCTGCATGAGAACTTGAAGGTCCACCTCCTGTAGTGCTCATTTCTACAAAACAAACAATACAAGAATCAATGGTAATGTGTGCAACGGTGATGTTAATATGAAACAACAATAGACACTTGATTGTACCTTCATTCTGAGACATCTTCCAACGATACCAATCTTGGAGACACATTAAAGTCTCGATGGTCTTAGGCTTAAGTGAAGCTCGGTTAGGTGTTATAACTTTGCGACTCATGCTAAATGCTTGCTCCGAAGCAACACGATAAATGGGACAGCAAGAATAGCCCGAGCCATTGATGCAAGCTCAGGGTATCGCATAGATGATTTGCTCCAAAATTCCAAGACATTCAACTCATCAGTCAATTTTCTAGGAGTTTCTTCCAAGTAAAGATCCAATTGAGACCTCTCTATATTTGTCCGTTGAGATTGAATGTAACTCTCATAGTCATCGAACATTTCAGAACCATCTCCCCTACTTCCCCTACTATTTGTACCACCAGCAGATGATGTTTGACAAACAACAGCACCACTATATTCTGCAAACAAATTCTCCAAAGTTTTCTTAACTTCATCCATCTAACGTTCTGCCTCGTCGGGGGCATAAAGTTTTCCATAACAGTATTTAACAAAACCAAGCTTGCAACGGGGATCAAGGACAGCAGCACAAGACAAGAAGACATTATAATCAGCCCAATACTTATCAAACTTCTCTTTCATTGGAGCTAGCATTGGTGCCATGAACTCATGTCCTTCACTAGATGCCTTCAAGACACATGATTGAACCAAGAACACACACTGGAAATACAAATTGGAGGTAGGATACTTTGTCCCAGACAATGTGCATGTCACTTTATAAAAAGTTTTCAAGAAATCATGCATGATACGAACCTTTTCCCATTCATCATGAGTAAGAGAGAAGTTTGACTTGAATATGCCATCCCTATTACCAAACCACAGTAATGCATCTTTAAAATACAAAGCGTTCTCAAGCATTGTGTATGTTGAATTCCAACGGATGGGCATATCTACTCTCAGCCTTTTATCTTCTTTCAAATGGTAAATGTTCTTGGCAGTTTCATAGAACTTGTGAATACGATTGCTAGAAACTTTGATATATTGAATGCCCTCTCTAATCTTGCCAACAGATTTATCAGTAAGTTTCAGACCAGCTTGGACAATCAGATTTAAAATGTGTGCACAACATCGGACTTGAAAGAAAGTTCCAAACAATGGTAACACACCTTTAGGCAGCAATGTAGTTCTCAAAGTGTTGATCATTGAATCATTGTATGCAGCATTATCAAGAGTCATGCACATTATTTTGGTGTCAACCTTCCACTCACAAAAACATAAATGGACTTCATTAGCAATCGTAGCCCCATCATAAGGCAGATTCAACTTTTTAAACCATATTATCCTTTTGTTCAGCCTCCAAGCATCATCAACATAATGACAAGTAATACAAATATAACTAAACTTTGTCACATCTGATTTCCAATTGACCGTGGTGAAGCTAACTCTACTAGGGCTGTTGCTGATAATTTCTCTCAATTCAGTCCTCTCTCTTGCAAACATTGCCATGATATCCCTTCTAATTGTGTACCGGCTAACAATCTTAAACTGAGGACAAGCAGCACCAATCTTTTTTTGAACCCCACTTCTTCTATCACACTAAATGCATGTGAACCCCCAACTAGGAACATAGAGATTGCAGCTCTAATAGTTTCCATTACCAACTTTGTGTTCCTAACTGAATGTGAACCATCTGCATTCTTTTCAGTTTTCAGAAAATAGCTATTCACTTCATTTGTATTATGTGGATGCACGTTAGCAGTATGCCTTAACAAATGAGATGTTCCATTTCTCGAACTTGCTCTAAGTATGGCTTTACAAGTATTGCACTGAGAAAATACTTTATCAGGATCAGGTTGTTCGATCAAAGTGAATTTATCCCATGCTTTTGACCTTAATTTTGGGGCAGGATTAACATGTGGTCCTGGTGGTGGCGGTGGCGGTGGCTGCTGATTTGCTTCATCTCCACCGGATGGCTCATTAGTTCTTGCACGCCTTCCGTTATGTCTTGTTGGAGCCTCTTGATTCAACCTTGCCCGCTTGCTGCGAGTGCGAGGTACCGTAGCAGTAGGAGCAGAGGCAGCCGGACGAGGAGCGGGAGCAGCTACAACGATCTGGTCCGATCTTGCACTTGTAGCAATATTCTCCTGATCACCATTGGCTTCATAATCCTCGTCTTCCTCCTCATGATATTCCTCACTTAGACTCCACAAACTAGTCATACCTGCCAAAAAATACAACAAATAAGCTCAGACTAGCACTTAGACAGATCGTTCTAATGGACAGAGGCAGACTACACATGATACAAATGGACAGAGAAGGAGAAGAAGTACATGAGATCTCAGACCTGATGGTCACACGCCGACCAGTGAGCGCCGCGGAGCAGTGGACGTGGTCGCCGTCAGGTTGATGAAGGTGCGTCGCCGTCGGGTGGGTGTGGCGCCGTCCGAACGAGGAAACTGCGTCGCTGCTCATTAGGTCGGGATGGGGAGGGAATGGAGCTCGTCAGGTTGTGGTAGGGAGGGAGCACCGCGGCCGCGCCATAGCAGGATCTGGCCACTGCCGGTGGAGCCGTGGAGGGTTGGAGACACGGGGTAGGTCTGGGACGTGATACGTCTCCAACGTATCTATAATTTTTTATTATTCCATGCTATTATATTATCTGTTTTGGATGTTTATGGGCTTTATTAGACACTTTTATATTATTTTTGGGACTAACCTATTAACCCAGAGCCCAGAGCCAATTTTTGTTTTTTCCTTGTTTTAGAGTATCGCAGAATAGGAAAATCAAACGGAGTCCAATTGACCTGAAACTTCACGGAACTTATTTTTGGAAGGAAAGCAACCCGGGAGACTTGGAGTCCATGTAAGGGAAGCCACAAGGCAGGGGGCGCGCCCACCCCCCTTGGGCGCGCCCTCCACCCTCGTGGGCCCCTCGTGGCTCCCCTAACGTACTTCTTCCGCCTATATATATCCATATACACTAAAAAACATCCGAGAGCACAATAGATCGGGAGTTCCGCCGCCAGAAGCCTCTGTAGCCACCAAAAGCCAATCTAGACCCGTTCCGACAACCTGCCGGAGGGGGCAATCCTTCTCCGGTGGCCATCTTCATCACCCCGGTGCTCTCCATGGCGAGGAGGGAGTAGTTCTCCCTCGGGGCTGAGGATATGTACCAGTAGCTATGTGTTTGATCTCTCTCTCTCTCTCTCTCTCTCTCTCTCTCTCTCTCTCTCTCGTGTTCTTGAGGTGATCCGATCTTGATGTATCGTGAGCTTTCCTATTATAGTTGGATCTTATGATGTTTCTCCCCCTCTACTCTCTTGTAATGGATTGAGTTTCCCCTTTGAAGTTATCTTATCAGATTGAGTCTTTAAAGATTTGAGAACACTTGATGTATGTCTTGCCGTGTGTATCTGTGGTGACAATGGGATATCACGTGATTCACTTGATGTATGTTTTGGTGATCAACTTGCGGGTTCCGCCCATGAGCCTATGCATAGGGGTTGGCACACGTTTTCGTCGTGATTCTCCGGTAGGAACTTTGGGGCACTCTTTGAGGTTCTATGTGTTGGTTGAATAGATGAATCTGAGATTGTGTGATGCATATCGTATAATCATACCCACGGATACTTGAGGTGACATTGGAGTATCTAGGTGACATTAGGGTTTTGGTTGATTTGTGTCTTAAGGTGTTATTCTAGTACGAACTCTAGGGCTGTTTGTGACACTTCTAGGAATAGCCCAACGGATTGATTGGAAAGAATAACTTTGAGGTGGTTTCGTACCCTGCCATAATCTCTTCGTTTGTTCTCCGCTATTAGTGACTTTGGAGTGGCTCTTTGTTGCATGTTGAGGGATAGTTATGTGATCCAATTATGTTATTATTGTTGAGAGGACTTGCACTAGTGAAAGTATGAGCCCTAGGCCTTGTTTCCTAGCATTGCAATACCGTATACGCTCACTTTTATCATTAGTTACCTTGCTGTTTTTATATGTTCAGATTACAAAAACCTTTATCTACCATCCATATACCACTTGTTTCACCATCTCTTCGCTGAACTAGTGCACCTATACAATTTACCACTGTATTGGGTGTGTTGGGGACACAAGAGACTCTTTGTTATTTGGTTGCAGGGTTGCTTGAGAGAGGCCACCTTCATCCTACGCCTCCGACGGATTGATAAACCTTAGGTCATCCACTTGAGGGAAATTTGCTACTTTCCTACAAACCTCTGCACTTGGAGGCCCAACAACGTCTACAAGAAGAAGGTTGTGTAGTAGACATCAAGCTCTTTTCTGGCGCCGTTGCCGGGGAGGTTAGCGCTTGAAGATATATCTTTAGATCTTGCAATTGAGTCTTTTAGTTTCTTGTTTTATCACTAGTTTAGTTTATAAAAGGAAATTACAAAAAAATGGAATTAAGTTTGCCTCATACGCTTCATCTTTTTAATATCTTTCGTGAGTATGATGGAAAGGAAAATTGTGCCAAAGTGTTAGAAGAAGAATGCATTAAAATGTTTGGCACTAAATATTTGAATGATGAGCATGATTGCAATGTTGTTAGTATGAACTCCTTGAATATCCATAGTACTAATGATGATTGCACTAGTTATGATGAAAATGTCTCCTATAAACATGTCAATTTTTGTGGAGTGCATTGGGTTTGCAAGTACACACCAATTAGGGAAGATAGATTTTGCAAGAGGCATAAGTACTTAGAAACTAAATTGCTGCAAGAAAGGCTAGATGTTTGTGCTAAAAATTTAAATTTTCTTGGCCATACTTGTGAGCTTTGCAATGAACGTGGTCATTTAACCATCCGATGCAAATTGTTTCATGATCTAATCGTTTCCAAAAATTGTGATGACTTGATTTCTCTTGCACATCATAATGAACTTAGTTTGCTTATGGGTTACAAAGAAATGAAACGTATAACTAACTATCTTCCAGTATTTTCCCGTGATAAACTTCTTGGCTTTGATCTAGAGGAAATTTATATGTATTGTGCGGTGAATTGTATTGAAAATCCTTATATTGCCAACTACATAAAGAAAAGAAAACAAATAGAAGATGAAGAGAATACTAATGAAAGCGAAAAGACTTCCCAATACCCTCCTATTATTTCTTATGATGAATCAGGTAACGAGGAGGAGCCTCCTATTCAACCAATCTCATTAATAAGGAGCTCCAAAAAGAGGATTGAACCCACACATGATGTGGTGAAGAAGAAGAAAAGAAAAAGGAAGAGAGGTAAAAAGATATCTCTCCCAAATAATGCTGCTCCTATTACTATTGTGCCTCATGAAAATATAATTGTGGAAGATAATGATACTTCTTATGATCTTGAAAATCTTTTTGGCACTTGCTTGGAAGAATATGATAATTGCTATACTATTGGTGCTATCCATACTATTAATGATGAGAGTGATTATGCTTATAATATGAAAAGGCCCAAGCTTGGGGATGCTATGTTTGATGAAGATGATGTTTTTGAGAATATATTTGCTGCAATTAATGTTTGTCCCAAGCTTGGGGATGCTATGTTTAATGAAGATGATATTTTTAGTCTCCCAAGTTTTGATATGCAAATTTATAATGATGATAGCATGCCTCCTACTTATGATGATTATCGTGATGATACTTATGCTATAAAAAGTAGTGGTTATATTTATAAAACTTGTCATGATTATGGTTACCCCTTTTCTGAACATTACTCTTTTAATGTGGAAACAATTTATAGTATTCAAGTCTCTTATGAGACTCTCACTATTCCGAATGAGAAGAATTTCGCTTATGTGGAGAGTAGTAAATTTTCTATGCTTGTAGATCATGAAAAGAATGCTTTAGGTTCTGGTTATATTGTTGAATTTATTCATGATGCTACTGAAAATTATTATGAGGGAGGAACATATGCTTGTAGGAATTGCAACAATACCAAGTTTCCTCTCTATGTGCTTAAAATTTTGAAGCTATGCTTGTTTTACCTTCCTATGCAAGTTGATTCTTGTTCCCACAAGTTGTTTGCTCACAAAATCCCTATTCATAGGAAGAGGGTTAGACTTAAATGTGCTAGTCATATTCTTCATGATGCTCTCTTTATGTTTCAATTCTTATCCTTTACGTGAGCATCATTGAAATCATCATGCCTAGCTAGGGGCGTTAAACGATAGCGCTTGTTGGGAGGCAACCCAATTTTATTTGGGACAATTGCATTTTTACCCCTAGTTGGTTACCACCCACGGGTTTTGCCCTTACTTTTCGAGCTTGCTCAGTTTTGCCCTTACTTTTTCCATCAAGGTCCCTCGAATGCCCTTTGACCGTTTGACCAAAACTTTGAAAATTCATAACTAATTCATATGAACTCAGAAAAATACAAATAAGATATCAAAATGTTCAGATAAACATTACCTTTATGGGCATATCATTTGCATTCAGGACAAAAGCATCGTTTAAACTACCTGAGGTAATTAATGTTATTAACATTATTAAAAATAAATAGGTATAAACAATATATTCTTCGTGAATAAAAATTGTATGCAAACGTAGGTGATGTTTTCTGAACATCCTGATACCTTATTTGCATTTTCCTGACTTCGTATCAACTTGTTATGAAGTTTCCAAATAATGGTCAAAGTCGTTAGAACATTCATAACAAGTTGATACAAACTCAGAAAAATGGAAATAAGGTATCAGGATGTTCAGAAAACATCACCTACATTTGATGTAATTTTTATTCATGAAAAAAATATTATTTATACCTATTTATTTATAATAATGTTAATAACATTAATTACCTCGGGTAGTTTAAATGATGCTTTTGTCCTGAATGCAAATGATATGCCCATAAAGGTAATTTTTATTTGAACATTTTGATATCTTATTTGCATTTTTTTGAGTTCGTATGAATTAGTTATGAATTTTCAAAGTTTTGGTCAAACGGTCAAAGGGCATTCGAGGGACCTCGATGGAAAAAGTAAGGGCAAAACTGAGCAAGCTCGAAAAGTAAGGGCAAAACCCGTGGGTAGGAACCAACTAGGGGTAAAAATGCAATTGTCCCATTTTATTTTAGCTCCTTGCTTTTTGTTCCTGTTTAGTAATAAATTAATTATCTATCCATTGTTATTATTGTGTTTTTGTGTTTTAATTAGTGTTTGTGCCAAGTAGAACCGTTGGGAAGACTTGGGGGAAGTCTTTTTGATCTTGCTGTAAAAAACAGAAACTTTAGCGCTCGCGAGAATTGCTGCCATTTTTATTTGGAGAGTGCTATTTAGTTAATTCTTTTTTCATATGATTAATAAATAAATTCCTCACGTCCAGAAGCTTATTTGAGAATTTTATGAGTTCCAGAAGTATACGTTTGATCCAGATTACTACAGACTGTTCTGTTTTTGACAGATTTTGTTTTTTGTGTGTTGTTTGCTTATTTTGATGAATCTATGGCTAGTAAAAGAGTTTATAAACCATAGTGAAGTTGGAATACAGTAGGTTTAACACCAAGATAAATCAAGAATGAGTTCATTACAGTACCTTGAAGTGGTGTTTTGTTTTGTTTCGCTAACAGAGCTTACGAGTTTTCTGTTAAGTTTTGTGTTGTGAAGTTTTCAAGTTTTGGGTAAAGATTCGATGGACTATGGAATAAGGAGTGGCAAGAGCCTAAGCTTGGGGATGCCCAAGGCACCCGAAGGCAATGTTCAAGTACAACCAAGATCCTAATCTTGGGGATGCCCCGGAAGGCATCCCCTCTTTCGTCTTCGTTCATCGGTAACTTTACTTGGAGCTATATTGTTATTTACCACATGATATGTGTTTTTCTTGGAGCGTCATTTTATTTTATTAAGTTTTGCTTGATGTTTGAATAAAATACCAAGATCTTAAATTCTTAAATGTTAGAGAGTCTTCACATAGTTGCATAATTATTCAACTACTCATTGATGTTCACTTATATCTTTCGGAGTAGTTTGTCATTTGCTCTAGTGCTTCACTTATATCCTTTTAGAGCACGGTGGTGGTTTTATTTTATAGAAATAGATGAACTCTCACGCGTCACTTATATTATTTTGAGAGTCCTAAACAACATGGTAATTTGCTTTGGTTATGAATTTAGTCCTAATATGATGGGCATCCAAGAGGGATATAATAAAAACTTTCATATGAAGTGCATTGAATACTAAGAGAAGTTTGATACTTGATAATTGTTTTGAGATATGAAGATGGTCAGTGGCGGAGCCAACTCAAGTTTAGAGCCGGGGCAAGATCTAAGTGCTGCCAAATTACTTAGTTTCTACCCAAACAAACTTCCACTTCACCCAATTTTCTCTACTAGAGCTTCATGGACTTGCACCAAGGGAGCCCGGGCAAGTGCCCCAGCTCGCCAGGTGCTGTCACCGCCACTGAAGATGGTGATATTAAAGTTGTGCTAGTTGAGTAGTTGTGAATTTGAGAAATACTTGTGTTAAAGTTTGTGATTCATGTAGCATGCACGTATGGTGAACCGTTATGTGATGAAGTCAGAGAATGATTTATTTATTGATTGTCTTCCTTATGAGTGGTGGTCGAGACGAGCGATGGTCTTTTCCTACCAATCTATCCCCCTAGGAGCATGCGCGTAATACTTTACTTTGATAACTTGTATATTTTTGCAATAAGTATATGAGTTCTTTATGACTAATGTTGAGTCCATGGATTATACGCACTTTTCTCACCCTTCCACCATTGCTAGCCTCTCTAATACCGCGCACCTTTCACTGGTACCATAAACCCACCATTTACCTTCCTCAAAATAGCCACCATACCTACCTATTATGGCATTTCCATAGCCATTCCGAGATATATTGCCATGCAACTTTCCACCGTTCTGTTATTATGACACGCTCCATCATTGTCATATTGCTTTGCATGATCATGTAGTTGACATCATATTTGTGGCAAAGCCACCATTCATAATTCTTCCATACGTGTCACTCTTGATTCATTGCACATCCCGGTACACCCCCGGAGGCATTCATATAGATTCATATTTTGTTCTAAGTATCGAGTTGTAATTCTTGAGTTGTAAGTAAATAGAAGTGTGATGATCATCATTATTAGAGCATTGTCCCAGTGAGGAAAGGATGATGGAGACTATGATTCCCCCATAAGTCGGGCTGAGACTCCGGACGAAAAAATAAAAAAAAAAAGAGAAAACAAAAGAGGCCAAAGAAGCCCAAATAAAAAGAAAGAGGCCATAAAAAAATAAGGCCCAAATAAAAAAAATAAAAAAATGAGAGAAAAAGAGAGAAGGGGCAATGCTACTATCCTTTTACCACACTTGTGCTTCAAAGTAGCACCATGATCTTCATGATAGAGAGTCTCCTATGTTGTCACGTTCATATACTAGTGGGAATCTTTCATTATAGAACTTGGCTTGTATATTCCAATGATGAGTGATGTCTACTACGCAACCTTCTTCTTGTAGACGTTGTTGGGCCTCCAAGTGCAGAGGTTTGTAGGACAGTAGCAAATTTCCCTCAAGTGGATGACCTAAGGTTTATCAATCCGTAGGAGGCGTAGGATGAAGATGGTCTCTCTCAAGCAACCCTGCAACCAAATAACAAAGAGTCTCTTGTGTCCCCAAGACACCCAATACAATGGTAAATTGTATAGGTGCACTAGTTCGGCGAAGAGATGGTGATACAAGTGATATATGGATGGTAGATAATAGTTTTTGTAATCTGAAATATAAAAACTTCAAGGTAACTAATGATAAAAGTGAGCGTAAACGGTATTGCAATGCGTTGAAACAAGGCCTAGTGTTTATACTCTCACTAGTGCAAGTTCTCTCAACAATAATAACATAATTGGATCACATAACTATCCCTTAACATGCAACAAAGAGTCACTCCAAAGTCAGTAATAGCGGAGAATGAACGAAGAGATTATGGTAGGGTACGAAACCACCTCAAAGTTATTCTTTCCAATCAATCTGTTGGGCTATTCCTATAAGTGTCACAAACAGCCCTAGAGTTCGTACTAGAATAACACCTTAAGACACAAATCAACCAAAACCCTAATGTCACCTAGATACTCCAATGTCACCTCAAGTATCCGTGGGCATGATTATACGATATGCATCACACAATCTCAGATTCATCTATTCAACCAACACATAGGACCTCAAAGAGTGCCCCAAAGTTTCTACCGGAGAATCACGACGAAAACGTGTGCCAACCCCTATGCATAGGTTCATGGGCGGAACCCGCAAGTTGATCACCAAAACATACATCAAGTGAATCACATGGTATCCCATTGTCACCACAGATACGCACGGCAAGACATACATCAAGTGTTCTCAAATCTTTAAAGACTCAATCCAATAAGATAACTTCAAAGGGGAAACTCAATCCATTACAAGAGAGTAGAGGGGGGAGAAAACATCATAGGATCCAAATATAATAGCAAAGCTCGCGATACATCAAGATCGTATCACCTCAAGAACACGAGAGAGAGAGAGAGAGATCAAACACATAGCTACTGGTACATACCCTCAGCCTCGAGGGAGAACTACTCCCTCCTCATCATGGAGAGCACCGGGATGATGAAGATAGCCACCGGAGAAGGATTCCCCCCCTCCGACAGGGTGCCGGAACGGGTCTAGATTACCTTTCGGTGGCTACGAAGGCTTCTGGCGGCGGAACTCCCAATCTATTGTGCTCCCCGATGTTTTTAGGGTATATGGAGATATATGGGCGGAAGAAGTACGTTAGGGGGGGCACGAGGGGCCCACGAGGGTGGAGAGCGCGCCCAGGGGGGCGCCCCCTACCTCGTGGCCTCCTCGAAGATTCCCTTACGTGCACTTCAAGTCTCCTGGGCTTCTTTCCTTCCAAAAATGAGTTCCGTGAAGTTTCAGGTCAATTGGACTCCGTTTAATTTTCCTTTTCTTCGAAACCCTAAAACAAGGTAAAAACAGAAATTGGCACTGGGCTCTGGGTTAATAGGTTACTCCCAAAAAATGATATAAAAGTGTATAATAAAGCCCATAAACATCTAAAACAGTAGATAATATAGCATGGAGCAATCAAAAATTATAGATATGTTGGAGACGTATCAGCATCCCCAAGCTTAATTCATGCTCGTCCTCGAGTTGGTAAATGATAAAAAATGGAATTTTTGATGCGGAGTGCTACTTGGCATAATTTCAATGTAATTCTTCTTAATTGTGGCATGAATATTCAGATCCGAAAGATTCAAGATAAAAGTTCATATTGACATAAAAATAATAATACTTCAAGCATATTAACTAAGCAATCATGTCTTCTCAAAATAACATGGCCAAAGAAAGTTATCCCTACAAAATCATATAGTCTGGCTATGCTCCATCTTCGCCACACAACATATTTAAATCATGCACAACCCCGATGACAAGCCAAGCAATTGTTTCATACTTTTGATGTTCTCAAACTTTTTCAATCTTCACGCAATACATGAGCATGAGCCATGGACATAGCACTATAGGTGGAATAGAATGGTGGTTGTGGAGAAGACAAAAAGGAGAAGATAGTCTCACATCAACTAGGCATATCTACAGTCTATGGAGATGCCCATCAATAGATATCAATGTGAGTGAGTAGGGATTGCCATGCAACGGATGTAGTAGATCTATAAGCGTATGAAAGCTCAACAAAAGAAACTAGTGGGTGTGCATCCAACTCGCTTGCTCACGAAGACCTAGGGCATTTTGAGGAAGCCCATCATTGGAATATACAAGACAAGTTCTATAATGAAATATTCCCACTAGTATATGAAAGTGACAACATAGGAGACTCTCTATCATGAAGATCATGGTGCTACTTTGAAGCACAAGTGTGGTAAAAGGATAGTAGCATTGCCCCTTCTCTCTTTTTCTCTCAATTTTTTATTATTTTTTTATTTGGGCCTTTTCTCTTTTTTATGGCCTCTTTTTTTATTTGGGACTTTTCTCTTTTTTTATGGCCTCTTTTTTTTAGTCCGGAGTCTCGTCCCGACTTGTGGGGGAATCATAGTCTCCATCATCCTTTCCTCACTGGGACAATGCTCTAATAATGATGATCATCACACTTTTATTTACTTACAACTCAAGAATTACAAGCCTATACTTAGAACAAGATATTACTCTATATGAATGCCTCCGGTGGTGTACCGGGATGTGCAATGACTCATGAGTGACATGTATGAAATAATTATGAATGGTGGCCTTGCCACAAATACGATGTCAACTACATGATCATGCAAAGCAACATGACAATGATGAAGCGTGTCATAATAACTGAACGGTGGAAAGTTGCATGGAAATATATCTCGGAATGGCTATGGAAATGCCATAATAGGTAGGTATGGTGGCTGTTTTGAGGAAGGTATATGGTGGGTTTATGGTACCGGCGAAAGTTGCGCGGTACTAGAGAGGCAAGCAATGGTGGAAGGGTGACAGTGCGTATAATCCATGTACTCAACATTAGTCATAAAGAACTCACATACTTATTGCAAAAATCTATTAGTTATCGAAACAAAGTACTATGCGCATGCTCCTAGGGGGATAGATTGGTAGGAAAAGACCATCGCTCGTCCCCGACCGCCACTCATAAGGAGGACAATCAATAAATAAATCATGCTCCGACTTCATCACATAACGGTTCACCATACGCGCATGCTACGGGAATCACAAACTTCAACACAAGTATTTCTCAAATTCACAACTACTCAACTAGCATGACTCTAATATCACCATCTCCATATCTCAAAACAATCATCAAGCATCAAACTTCTCTTAGTATTCAATACTCTATATGAAAGTTTTTACTATTCTTGGATGCCTAGCATATTAGGATTATTTAAGCAAATTACCATGCTATTTAAAACTCTAAAAATGATATAAGTGAAGCATGAGAGTTCATCTATTTCTATATTACCACCACCATGCTCTAAAAAGATATAAGTGAAGCACTAGAGCAAACGACAAACTACTCCGAAAGATATAAGTGAAGATCAATGAGCAGTCGGATAATTATGCAACTATGTAAAGACTCTCTAACATTTAAGGATTTCAGATCTTGATACTTTATTCAAACAGCAAGCAAAACAAAATAAAATGACATCTAAGAATAGCAAACATCATGTGAAGAAGCAAAAACTTAGGATCAACCGATACTAACCGATAGTTGTTGAAGAAGAAAGGTGGGATGCCAACCCGGGGCATCCCCAAGCTTAGACGCTTGAGACTTCTTGAAATATTATCTTGGGGTGCCTTGGGCATCCCCAAGCTTGAGCTTTTGTGTCTCCTTAATTCCTCTCATATCATGGTCTCCCTAAATCTCAAAAGCTTCATCCACACAAAACTCAACAAGGACTCGTGAGATAAGTTAGTATAAACCATTGCAAAAACCTTATCATACTCTACTGTAGCAAATCACTAAAATTATTATTAAACATTGCATACTAAATTCTTCTGCATATTTAATAGTCCTATCCTCAAATATAATCATTAAAGAAGCAAACATATGCAAACAATGCAAACATAACAGCAATCTGCCTAAACAGGACAGTCTGTAAAGAGTGCAGCAAGATCCATACTTCCCTAGATCCAAAAATTATGAAATAAAATTCCCACTGTAGTAAATTTATGAGAGATTAATATGCAAGATGTTTCAACATTTTATCACATTCTGACTTTTCTAGGGAATTATTGCAACAGTGGTAAACTTTCTGTTTTCAAACAGCAACATGAAGACTTGTAAAATAGGCATAGTAAAGGCTATCAATGCCACTTTTATTGAAATAAAAGATGCAAAACATTGTTCTAAATAACAGCAAGCAAATCTTAACAAAATAAATTGACACTCCAAGCAAAACACATATCATGTGGTGAATAAAAATATAGCTCCAAGTAAAGTTACCGATGAACAAAGACGAAAGAGGGGATGCCTTTCGGGGCATCCCCAAGCTTAGGATCTTGGCTATCCTTGAATATTACCTTGGGGTGCCTTGGGCAACCCCAACATTAGGATCTTTCCACTCCTTATTCCATAGTCCATCAAATCCTTACCCAAAACTTGAAAACTTCACAACACAAAACTTAACAGAAAACTCGTAAGCTCTGTTAGTATAAGAAAATAAACCACCACTTCAAGGTACTATAATGAACTAATTATTTATTTATATTGGTATTAAACCTACTGTATTCCAACTTCTCTATTGTTTATAAACTCTTTTACTAGCCATAGATTCATCAAAATAAGTAAACAACACATGAAAAACAGATCTGTCAAAAACAGAACAGTCTGTAGTAATCTGGATCAAACGTATACTTTTGGAACTCATAAAATTCTAAAATAAATTGCTGGACCTGAGGAATTTATCTATTAATCATCTGCAAAAATAATTAACTAAATAGCACTTTCCAAATAAACATGGCAGCAATTCTCGTGAGCGCTAAAGTTTCTGTTTTTACAGCATGATCAACAAGACTTTCCCCAAGTCTTCCCAAAGGTTCTACTTGGCACAAACACTAATTAAACAAATAAAACCATATCTAAGCAGAGGCTAGATGAATTATTTATTACTAAACAAGAGCAAAAAGAAAGGAACAAAAATAATATTGGGTTGCCTCCCAACAAGCGTTATCGTTTAATGCCCCTAGCTAGGCATGATGATTTCAATGATGCTCACATAAAGGATAAGAATTGTAACAATAGAGAGCATCATGAAGCATATAACTAGCACATTTAAGTCTAACCCTCTTCCGATGCATAGGGATTTTGTGAGCAAACAACTTATGGGGACAAGAATCAACTTGCATAGGAAGGTAAAACAAGCATAACTTCAAAACTTTAAGCACATAGAGAGGAAACTTGATATTATTGCAATTCATACAAGCATATATTCCTCCCTCATAATAATTTTCAGTAGCATCATGAATGAATTCAACAATATAACCAGCACCTAAAGCATTGTTTTCATGATCTACAAGCATAGAAATTTTATTACTCTCCTCATAAGCAAAATTCTTCTCATTCGGAATAGTGGGAGAATCATAAGAGACTCGAATACTATAAATTGTTTCCAAATTAAAAGAGTAATGTTCAGAGAAGGGATAATCATAATAATGACAAGTTTTATAAATATAATCACTACTTTTTATAGCATAAGTATCATCACAATAATCATCATAGGTAGGAGGCACGCTATCATCATTATAAATTTGCATATCAAAACTTGGGAGACTAAAAATATCATCTTCATTAAACGCAGCATCCCCAAGCTTGGGACAAACATTAATTGCAGCAAATATATTCTCAAAAACATCATCTTCATCAAACATAGCATCCTCAAGCTTGGGCCTTTTCATATCATTAGCATCATGGATATTCAAGGAATTCATACTAACAACATTGCAATCATGCTCATCATTTAAATATTTAGTGCCAAACATTCTAATGCATTATTCTTCTAGCACTTGAGCACAATTATCGGAATCCTTATTCTCATGATAGATATTAAAAAGATGAATCATATGAGGCATCCTTAGTTCCATTTTTTTTGTAGTTTTTTTTTTACTAAACTAGTGATAAAACAAGAAACTAAAAGACTCGATTGCAAGATCTAAAGATATACCTTCAAGCGCTAACCTCCCCAGCAACGGCGCCAGAAAAGAGCTTGATGTCTACTATGCAACCTTCTTCTTATAGACGTTGTTGGGTCTCCAAGTGTAGAGGTTTGTAGGACAGTAGCAAATTTCCCTCAAGTGGATGACCTAAGGTTTATCAATCCGTAGGAGGCGTAGGATGAAGATGGTCTCTCTCAAGCAACCCTGCAACCAAATAACAAAGAGTCTCTTGTGTCCCCAACACACCCAATACAATGGTAAATTGTATAGGTGCAGTAGTTCAGCGAAGAGATGGTGATACAAGTGGTATATGGATGGTAGATAATAGTTTTTGTAATCTGAAAATATAAAAACAGCAAGGTAACTAATGATAAAAGTGAGCGTAAACGGTATTGCAATGCGTTGAAACAAGGACTAGGGTTCATACTTTCACTAGTGCAAGTTCTCTCAACAATAATAACATAATTGGATCACATAACTATCCCTCAACATGCAACAAAGAGTCACTCCAAAGTCACTAATAGCAGAGAACGAACGAAGAGATTATGGTAGGGTACGAAACCACCTCAAAGTTATTCTTTCCAATCAATCCGTTGGGCTATTCCTATAAGTGTCACAAAAATCCCTAGAGTTCGTACTAGAATAACACCTTAAGACACAAATCAACCAAAACCCTAATGTCACCTAGGTACTCCAATGTCACCTCAAGTATCAGTGGGCATGATTATACGATATGCATCACACAATCTCAGATTCATCTATTCAACCAACACATAGGACCTCAAAGAGTGCCCCAAAGTTTCTACCGGAGAATCACGACGAAAACGTGTGCCAACCCCTATGCATAGGTTCATGGGCGGAACCCGCAAGTTGATCACCAAAACATACATCAAGTGAATCACGTGGTATCCCATTGTCACCACAGATACGCACGGCAAGACATACATCAAGTGTTCTCAAATCTTTAAAGACTCAATCCGATAAGATAACTTAAAAGGGGAAACTCAATCCATTACAAGAGAGTAGAGGGGGAAGAAAACATCATAGGATCCAAATATCATAGCAAAGCTCGCGATACATCAAGATCGTATCACCTCAAGAACACGAGAGAGAGAGAGAGATCAAACACATAGCTACTGGTACATACCCTCAGCCCCGAGGGAGAACTACTCCCTCCTCGTCATGGAGAGCACCGGGATGATGAAGATAGCCACCGGAGAAGGATTCCCCCCCTCCGGCAGGGTGCCGGAACAGGTCTAGATTGGCTTTCGGTGGCTACAGAGGCTTCTGGCGGCGGAACTCCCGATCTATTGTGTTCCCTGATGTTTTTAGGGTATATGGAGATATATGGGCGGAAGAAGTACGTCAGGGGGGCCACAAGGGGCCCACGAGGGTGGAGGGCGCGCCCAGGGGGTGGGCGCGCCCCCCTACCTTGTGGCCTCCTCGAAGCTTCCCTTACGTGCACTTCAAGTCTCCTGGGCTTCTTTCCTTCCAAAAATGAGTTCCGTGAAGTTTCAGGTCAATTGGACTCCGTTTGATTTTCCTTTTCTTCGAAACCCTAAAACAAGGTAAAAACAGAAACTGGCACTAGGCTCTGGGTTAATAGGTTAGTCCCAAAAAATGATATAAAAGTGTATAATAAAGCCCATAAACATCTAAAACAGTAGATAATATAGCATGGAGCAATCAAAAATTATAGATACGTTGGAGACGTATCAATGGGCTTCCTCAAAATTCCCTAGGTCTTCGTGAGCAAGCGAGTTGGATGCACACCCACTAGTTTCTTTTGTTGAGCTTTCATACATTTATAGCTCTAGTGCATCTGTTGCATGGCAATCCCTACTCACTCCCTTGACATCTATTTATGGGCATCTCCATAGCCCGTTGATACGCCTAGTTGATGTGAGACTATCTTCTCCTTTTTTGTCTTCTCCACAACCACCATTCTATTCCACCTACAGTGCTATGTCCATGGCTCACGCTCATGTATTGCGTGAAGATTGAAAAAGTTTGAGAACATCAAAAGTATGAAACAATTGCTTGGCTTGTCATCGGGGTTGTGCATGATTTAAATATTTTGTGTGATGAAGATAGAGCATACCAAGACTATATGATTTTGTAGGGATAGCTTTCTTTGGCCATGTTATTTTGAGAAGACATGATTGCTTTGTTAGTATGCTTGAAGTATTATTATTTTTATGTCAATATTAAACTTTTGTCTTGAATCTTATGAATCTGAATATTCATGCCACAATAAAGAAGATTACGTGGATAAATATGTTAGGTAGCATTCCACATCAAAAATTTTGTTTTTATCATTTACCTACTCGAGGACGAGCAGAAATTAAGCTTGGGGATGCTGATACGTCTCCAACATATCTATAATTTTTGACTGTTCCATGCTATTATATTATCTGTTTTGGATGTTTATGGGCTTTATTAGACACTTTTATATTATTTTTGGGACTAACCTATTAACCCAGAGTCCAGTGCCAGTTTCTGTTTTTTCCTTGTTTTAGAGTATCGCAGAAAAGGAAAATCAAACGGAGTCCAATTGCCCTGAAACTTCACGAAACTTATTTTTGGAAGGAAAGCAACCCGGGAGACTTGGAGTCCACGTAAGGGAAGCAACGAGGAAGCCACAAGGCAGGGGGGCGCGCCCACCCCCCTAGGCGCGCCCTCCACCCTCGTGGGTCCCTCGTGGCTCCCCTGACGTACTTCTTTCGCCTATATATATCCATATACCCTAAAAAATATCTGAGAGCATAATAGATCGGGAGTTCCGCCGCCAGAAGCCTACGTAGCCACCAAAAGCCAATCTAGACCCGTTTTGGCACCCTGCCGGAGGGGGCAATCCTTCTCCGGTGGCCATCTTTATCACCCCGGTGCTCTCCATGGCGAGGAGGGAGTAGTTCTCCCTCGAGGCTGAGGGTATGTACCAGTAGCTATGTGTTTGATCTCTCTCTCTCTCGTGTTCTTGAGGTGATACGATCTTGATGTATCGCGAGCTTTGCTATTATAGTTGGATCTTATGATGCCCCCCCTCTACTCTCTTGTAATGGATTGAGTTTCCCCTTTGAAGTTATCTTATCGGATTGACTCTTTAAAGATTTGAGAACACTTGATGTATGTCTTGTCGTGCATATCTATGGTGACAATGGGATATCACATGATTCACTTGATGTATGTTTTGGTGATCAACTTGAGGGTTCCGCCCATGAACCTATGCATAGGGGTTGTCACACGTTTTCGTCGTGATTCTCCGGTAGGAACTTTGGGGCACTCTTTGAGGTTCTATGTGTTGGTTGAATAGATGAATCTGAGATTGTGTGACGCATATCGTATAATCATACCAACGTATACTTGAGGTGACATTGGAGTATCTATGTGACGTTAGGGTTTTGGTTGATTTGTGTCTTAAGGTGTTATTCTAGTACGAACTCTAGGGCTGTTTGTGACACTTATAGGAATAGCCCAACGGATTGATTGGAAAGAATAACTTTGAGGTGGTTTCGTACCCTACCATAATCTCTTTGTTTGTTCTCTGCTATTAGTGACTTTGGAGTGACTCTTTGTTGCATGTTGAGGGATAGTTATGTGATCCAATTATGTTATTATTGTTGAGAGGACTTGCACTAGTGAAAGTATGAACCCTAGGCCTTGTTTCCTAGCATTGCAATATCGTATACGCTCACTTTTATCATTAGTTACGTTGCTGTTTATATTTTCAGATTACAAAAACCTTTATCTACCATTCATATACCACTTGTTTCACCGTCTCTTCGCCGAACTAGTGCACCTATACAATTTCAAATTGTATTGGGTGTGTTGGGGACACAAGAGATTCTTTGTTATTTGGTTGCAGGGTTGCTTGAGAGAGACCATTTTCATCCTATGCCTCCTACGAATTGATAAACCTTAGGTCATCCACTTGAGGGAAATTTGCTACTGTCCTACAAACCACTGCACTTGGAGGCCCAACAACGTCTACAAGAAGAAGGTTGTGTAGTAGACATCAAGACGCGGGGAGGGTTGGAGTCTTGGAGATGGAGCCGAAAAACACAGCCCCATCTCCAAGACTCCAACCCTCCCCACATCCCAGACCTACCCCACGTCTCCAACCCTCCACAGCTCCACCGGCGGCGGCCAGATCCTGCTATGGCGCGGTCGCGGTGCTCCCTCCCTACCACAACCTGACGAGCTCCGTTCCCTCCCCATCCCTACCTAACGAGCAGAGGCGCAGTTTCCTCGTCTGCACGATGTCACACCCACCCGACGGTGATGCACCTTCATCGACCTGACGGCGACCACGTCCACTGCTCCGTGGCGCTCACTGGTCGGCTGTGACCATCAGGTCTGAGATCTCCTGTACTTCTTCTCCTTCTCTGTCCATTTGTATTATGTGTAGTCTGCCTCTGTCCATTAGAACGATCTGTCTAAGTGCTAGTCTGAGCTTATTTGTTGTATTTTTTGGCAGGTATGACTAGTTTGTGGAGTCTAAGTGAGGAATATCATGAGGAGGAAGACGAGGATTATGAAGCCAATGGTGATCAGGAGAATATTTCTACAAGTGCAAGATCGGACCAGATCGTTGTAGCTGCTCCCGCTCCTCGTCCGGCTACCCCTGCTCCTACTGCTACGGTACCTCGCACTCGCAGCAAGCGGGCAAGGTTGAATCAAGAGGCTCCAGCAGGACATAACGGAAGGCGTGCAAGAACTAATGAGCCATCCGGTGGAGATGAAGCAAATCAGCAGCCACCGTCACCGCCACCACCAGGACCACATGTTAATCCTGCCCCCAAAATTAAGGTCAAAAGCATGGGATAACTTCACTTTGATTGAACAACCTGATCCTGATAAAGTATTTGCTCAGTGCAATACTTGTAAAGCCATACTTAGAGCAAGTTCGAGAAATGGAACATCTCATTTGTTAAGGCATACTGCTAACGTGCATCCACATAATACAAATGAAGTGAATAGCTATTTTCTGAAAACTGAAAAGAATGCAGATGGTTCACATTCAGTTAGGAACACAAAGTTGGTAATGGAAACTATTAGAGCTGCAATCTCTATGTTCCTAGTTGGGGGTTCACATGCATTTAGTGTGATAGAAGAAGTGGGGTTCAAAAGAATGATTGGTGCTGCTTGTCCTCAGTTTAAGATTGTTAGCCGGTACACAATTAGAAGGGATATCATGGCAATGTTTGCAAGAGAGAGGACTGAATTGAGAGAAATTATCAGCAACAACCCTAGTAGAGTTAGCTTCACCACGGTCAATTGGAAATCAGATGTGACAAAGTTTAGTTATATTTGTATTACTTGTCATTATGTTGATGATGCTTGGAGGCTGAACAAAAGGATAATATGGTTTAAAAAGTTGAATCTGCCTTATGATGGGGCTACGATTGCTGATGAAGTCCATTTATGTTTTTGTGAGTGGAAGGTTGACACCAAAATAATGTGCATGACTCTTGATAATGCTGCATACAATGATTCAATGATCAACACTTTGAGAACTACATTGCTGCCTAAAGGTGTGTTACCATTGTTTGGAACTTTCTTTCAAGTCCGATGTTGTGCACACATTTTAAATCTGATTGTCCAAGCTGGTCTGAAACTTACTGATAAATATGTTGGCAAGATTAGAGAGGGCATTCAATATATCAAAGTTTCTAGCAATCGTATTCACAAGTTCTATGAAACTGCCAAGAACATTTACCATTTGAAAGAAGATAAAAGGCTGAGAGTAGATATGCCCATCCGTTGGAATTCAACATACACAATGCTTGAGAACGCTTTGTATATTAAAGATGCATTACTGTGGTTTGGTAATAGGGATGGCATATTCAAGTCAAACTTCTCTCTTACTCATGATGAATGGGAAAAGGTTCGTATCATGCATGATTTCTTGAAAACTTTTTATAAAGTGACATGCACATTGTCTGGGACAAAGTATCCTACCTCCAATTTGTATTTCCAGTGTGTGTTCTTGGTTCAATCATGTGTCTTGAAGGCATCTAGTGAAGGACATGAGTTCATGGCACCAATGCTAGCTCCAATGAAAGAGAAGTTTGATAAGTATTGGGCTGATTATAATGTCTTCTTGTCTTGTGTTGCTGTCCTTGATCCCCGTTGCAAGCTTGGTTTTGTTAAATACTATTATGGAAAACTTTATGCCCCCGACGAGGCAGAACGTCAGATGGATGAAGTTAAGAAAACTTTGGAGAATTTGTTTGCGGAATATAGTGGTGCTGTTGTTTGTCAAACATCATCTGCTGGTGGTACAAATAGTAGGGGAAGTAGGGGAGATGGTTCTGAAATGTTCGATGACTATGAGAGTTACATTCAATCTCAACGGACAAATATAGAGAGGTCTCAATTGGATCTTTACTTGGAATAAACTCCTAGAAAATTGACTGATGAGTTGAATGTCTTGGAATTTTGGAGCAAATCATCTATGCGATACCCTAAGCTTGCATCAATGGCTCAAGATATTCTTACTGTCCCCATTTCTAGTTTTGCTTCGGAGCAAGCATTTAGCATGAGTCACAAAGTTATAACACCTAACCGAGCTTCACTTAAGCCTAAGACCATCGAGGCTTTAATGTGTCTCCAAGATTGGTATCATTGGAAGATGTCTCAGAATGAAGGTACAATCTGTTGGAAATATGCCCTAGAGGCAATAATAAAAGTATTATTATTATATTTCCTTGCTCATGATAATTGTCTTTTATTCATGCTATAACTGTATTATCCGGAAATCGTAATACACGTGTGAATACATAGACCACAATATGTCCCTAGTGAGCCTCTAGTTGACTAGCTCGTTGTGATCAACAGATAGTCATGGTTTCCTGGCTATGGACATTGGATGTCGTTGATAATGGGATCACATCATTAGGAGAATGATGTGATGGAAAAGACCCAATCCTAAGCATAGCACAAAGATCGTGTAGTTCGTTTGCTAGAGCTTTGCCAATGTCAAGTATCTCTTCCTTTGACCATGAGATCGTGTAACTCCTGGATACCGTAGGAGTGCTTTGGGTGTATCAAACGTCACAACGTAACTGGGTGACTATAAAGGTGCACTACAGGTATCTCCGAAAGTATCTATTGTTTTATGCGGATCGAGACTGGGATTTGTCACTCCGTGTAAACGGAGAGGTATCTCTGGGCCCACTCGGTAGGACATCATCATATGCGCAATGTGACCAAGGAGTTGATCACGGGATGATGTGTTACGGAACGAGTAAAGTGACTTGCCGGTAACGAGATTGAACAAGGTATCGGTATACCGACGATCGAATCTCGGGCAAGTAAAATACCGCTAGACAAAGGGAATTGTATACGGGATCGATTGAGTCCTTGACATCGTGGTTCATCCGATGAGATCATCGTGGAACATGTGGGAGCCAACATGGGTATCCAGATCCCGCTGTTGGTTATTGACCGGAGAACGTCTCGGTCATGTCTGCATGTCTCCCGAACCCGTAGGGTCTACACACTTAAGGTTCGATGACGCTAGGGTTATAAAGGAAGCTTGTATGTGGTTACCGAATGTTGTTCGGAGTCCCGGATGAGATCCCGGACGTCACGAGGAGTTCCGGAATGGTCCGGAGGTAAAGATTTATATATAGGAAGTCCTGTTTCGGCCATCGGGACAAGTTTCGGGGTCATCGGTATTGTACCGGGACCACCGGAAGGGTCCCGGGGGCCCACCGGGTGGGGCCACCTGCCCCGGGGGGCCACATGGGCTGTAGGGGGTGCGCCTTGGCCTACATGGGCCAAGGGCACCAGCCCCAAGAGGCCCATGCGCCTAGGGAACCCTAGAGGGAAGAGTCCTCAAGGGGGAAGGCACCTCCGAGGTGCCTTGGGGAGGATGGACTCCTCCCCCCCTCTTGGCCGCCGCACCAGATGCCATCTGGAGGCTGGCCGCCGCCCCTTGGGGTGGGAAACCCTAAAGGGGGCGCAGCCCTCCCCTTCCCCTATATATATGAGGCCTAGGGGCTGCCCATAACACGCGATTTGATCTCTCGTTGGTGCAGCCCTGCCCCTCTCCCATCCTCCTCCTCTCCCATGGTGCTTGGCGAAGCCCTGCGGGATTGCCACGCTCCTCCACCACCACCACGCCGTTGTGCTGCTGTTGGATGGAGTCTTCCTCAACCTCTCCCTCTCTCCTTGCTGGATCAAGGCGTGGGAGACGTCACCGGGCTGTACGTGTGTTGAACGCGGAGGTGCCGTCCGTTCGGCACTTGATCATCGGTGATTTGAATCACGACGAGTACGACTCCATCAACCCCGTTCACTTGAACGCTTCCGCTTAGCGATCTACAAGGGTATGTAGATGCACTCTCCTTCTACTCGTAGCTGGTTTCTCCATAGATAGATCTTGGTGACGCGTAGGAAAATTTTGAATTTCTGCTACGTTCCCCAACAGTGGCATCATGAGCTAGGTCTATTGCGTAGATTCTTTGCACGAGTAGAACACAAAGTAGTTGTGGGCGTTGATGTTGTTCAATATGCTTACCGTTACTAGTCCAATCTTGTTTCGACGGTATTGTGGGATGAAGCGGCCCGGACCGACCTTACACGTACTCTTACGTGAGACAGGTTCCACCGATTGACATGCACTTGGTGCATAAGGTGGCTAGCGGGTGCCAGTCTCTCCCACTTTAGTCGGAACGGATTCGATGAAAAGGGTCCTTATGAAGGGTAAATAGCAATTGGCATATCACGTTGTGGTCTTGCGTAGGTAAGAAACGTTCTTGCTAGAAACCCATAGCAGCCACGTAAAACATGCAAACAACAATTAGAGGACGTCTAACTTGTTTTTGCAGGGTATGCTATGTGATGTGATATGGCCAAGAAGAATGTGATGAATGATATGTGATGTATGAGATTGATCATGTTCTTGTAATAGGATTCACGACTTGCATGTCGATGAGTATGACAACCGGCAGGAGCCATAGGAGTTGTCTTTATTTTTTGTATGACCTGCGTGTCATTGAAGAACGCCATGTAACTTACTTTACTTTATTGCTAAACGCGTTAGCCATAGAAGTAGAAGTAGTCGTTGGCGTGACAACTTCATGAAGACACGATGATGGAGATCATGATGATGGAGATCATGGTGTCATGCCGGTGACGATGATGATCATGGAGCCCCGAAGATGAAGATCAAAAGGAGCAAAATGATATTGGCCATATCATGTCACTATTTGATTGCATGTGATGTTTATCATGTTTATGCATCTTGTTTACTTAGGACGACGGTAGTAAATAAGATGATCCCTTACAAAATTTCAAGAAGTGTTCTCCCCTAACTGTGCACCGTTGCTACAGTTCGTCGCTTCTAAGCACCACGTGATGATCGGGTGTGATGGATTCTTACGTTCACATACAACGGGTGTAAGACAGTTTTACACAGCGAAAACACTTAGGGTTAACTTGACGAGCCTAGCATGTGCAGACATGGCCTCGGAACACGGAGACCGAAAGGTCGAGCATGAGTCGTATAGTAGATACGATCAACATGAAGATGTTCACCGATGATGACTAGTCCGTCTCACGTGATGATCGGACACGGCCTAGTTGACTCGGATCATGTGATCACTTAGATGACCAGAGGGATGTCTGTCTGAGTGGGAGTTCATAAGATGAACTTAATTATCCTGAACATAGTCAAAAGACCTTTTGCAAATTATGTCGTAGCTCGCGCTATAGTTCTACTGTTTAGATATGTTCCTAGAGAAAATATAGTTGAAAGTTGATAGTAGCGATTATGCGATCAGTAGAAAGCTTATGTCCTTAATGCACCGCTCAGTGTGCTGAACCCCAAACGTCGTTTGTGGATGTTTCGAACATCGAACATACACGTTTTGATAACTACGTGATAGTTCAGTTAAATGGTTTAAGTAGAGGCACCAAAGACGTTTTCGAAACGTCGCGGAACATATGAGATGTTTCGAGGGCTGAAATTGGGATTTCAGGCTCGTGCCCACGTCAAGAGGTATAAGACCTCCGACGATTTTCTTAGCCTGCAAACTAAGGGAGAAAAGCTCAATCGTTGAGCTTGTGCTCAGATTGTCTGAGTACAACAATCACTTGAATCGAGTGGGAGTTGATCTTCCAGATGAGATAGTGATGTTTCTCCAAAGTCATTGCCACCAAGCTGCTAGAGCTTCGTGATGAACTATAACATATCAGGGATAGATATGATGATCCTTGAGGTATTCGCGATGTTTGACACCGCGAAAGTAGAAATCAAGAAGGAGCATCAATTGTTGATGGTTGGTGAAACCACTAGTTTCAAGAAGGGCAAGGGCAAGAAGGGATACTTCATGAAACGGCAAATCAGCTGCTGCTCCAGTGAAGAAACCCAAGGTTGAACCCAAACCCGAGACTAAGTGCTTCTGTATAAGGGGAATAGTCACTAGAGCGGAATTACCCTAGATACTTGGTAGATGAGAAGGCTGGCAAGGTCGATAGAAGTATATTGGATATACATTATGTTAATGTGTACTTTACTAGTACTCCTAGTAGCACCAGGGTATTAGATACCGGTTCGGTTGCTAAGTGTTAGTAACTCGAAATAAAAGGCTACGGAATAAACGGAGACTAGCTAAAGGAGAGCTGACGATATGTGTTGGAAGTGTTTCCAAGTTTGATATAATCAAACATCGCACGCTCCCTCTACCATCAAGATTAGTATTAAACCTGAATGGTTTATTGAATCTCGATCGTAGTGATACACATTTTCATGCCAAAAGATATAAGATAGTAATGATAGTACCACTTACTTGTGGCACTGCCATGTAAGTCATAATGGTATAAAACGCATGAAGAAGCTCCATGTTGATGGATCTTTGGACTCACTCGTTTTTGAAAAGTTTGAGACATGCGAACCATGTCTATTGGTGTATACGCATGAAGAAACTCCATGCAGATGGATCGTTTGGACTCACTTGATTTTGAATCACTTGAGATATGCAAATCATACCACATGGGCAAGATGACTGAAAAGCCTCGTTTTCAGTAAGATGGAACAAGATAGCAACTTGTTGGAAGTAACACATTTTGATGTGTGCAGTCCAATGAGTGCTGAGGCATGCAGTGAATATCGTTATGTTCTTACTTCACAGATGATTCGAGTAGATGTTGAGAATATTTACTTGATGAAACACAAGTCTGAATTATTGAATGGTTCAAGTAATTTCAGAGTGAAGTAGAAGATCATTGTGACAAGAGGATAAAATGTCTATGATATGATCATAGAGATGAATATCTGAGTTACGAGTTTTGGCACACAATTAAGACATTGTGGAAATTGTTTCGCAATTAATACCGCCTGGAACACCATAGTGTGATGGTGTGTCCGAACATCATAGTTGCACCCTATTGGATATGGTGCGTACCATGATGTCTCTTATCGAATTACCACTATCGTTCATGGGTTAGGCATTAGAGACAACCACATTCACTTTAAATAGGGCACCACGTAATTCCGATGAGATGACACCGTATGAATTATGGTTTAGAGAAACCTAAGTTGTCGTTTCTTAAAAGTTTGGGGCTGCGACGCTTATATGAAAAAGTTTCAGGTTGATAAGCTCGAACCCAAAGCGGATAAAATGCATCTTCATAGGAAACCCAAAACAGTTGGGTATACCTCCTAATTCAGATCCGAAAGCAATATGGATTGTTTCTAGAATCGGGTCCTTTCTCGAGGAAAAGTTTCTCTCGAAAGAATTGAGTGGGAGGATGGTGGAGACTTGATGAGGTTATTGAACCGTCTCTTCAACTAGTGTGTGACAGGGCACAGGGAGTTGTTCCTGTGGCACCTACACCAATTGAAGTGGAAGCTTATGATATTGATCATGAAACTTCGGATCAAGTCACTCCCAAACCTCGTAGGATGACAAGGATGCGTACTACTTCAGAGTGGTACGTAATCCTGTCTTGGAAGTCATGTTGCTAGACAACAATGAACCTACGAGCTATGGAGAAGCGATGGTGGGCCCGGATTCCGATAAATGGCTTGAGGCCATAAAATCCGAGAGAGGATCCATGTATGAAAACAAAGTGTAGACTTTGGCAGAACGGCTCGATGGTCGTAAGGCTAATGAGTACAGATGGATTTCAAAAGGAAGACGGACAATGATGGTAAATGTCACCATTAAGAAAGCTCGACTTGTCGTTAAGATGTTTTCCGACAAGTTCAAGGAGTTGACTACGATGAGATTTTCTCACTCGTAGCGATGCTAAGAGTCTGTTGGAATTATATTAGCGATTACTGCATTATTTATGAAATCTTGCAGATAGGATGTCAAAACATTGTTTCCTCGACGATTTTAATGAGGAAAGGTTGTATGTGATACAACCGGAAGGTTTTGTCAATCCCGAAAGATGCTAATAAGTATGCAAAGCTCCAGCAATCCTTCTAAGGACTGGAGTGAGCATCTCGGAGTTGGAATGTATGCTTTGATGATGATCAAAGATTTTGGGTTTGTACAAAGTTTATGAGAAACTTGTATTTCCAAAGAAGTGAGTGGGAGCACTATAGAATTTCTGATGAGTATATGTTGTTGACATATTGTTGATCAGAAATGACGTAGAATTTCTGGAAAGCATATAGGGTTATTTTGAAAGTGTTTTTCAATGGAAAGCCTGGATTAAGCTACTTGAACATTGAGCATCAAGATCTATAAGGATAGATCAAAATGCTTAATAATACTTTCAAATGAGCACATACCTTGACATGATCTTGAAGGTGTTCAAGATGGACCAGTCAAAGAAGGAGTTCTTGCCTGAGTTGTAAGGTACGAAGTTAAGACTTAAAGCTCGACCACGGCAGAATAGAGAGAAAGGACGAAGGTCGTCCCCTATGCTTAAGACGTAGGCTCTTCAGTATGCTATGCTGTGTACCGCACCTGAAGTGTGCCTTGCCATGAGTCAGTCAAGGGGTACAAGAGTGATCCAAGAATGGCTCACAGGACAGCGGTCAAAGTTATCCTTAGTAACTAGTGGACTAAGGAATTTTCTCGATTATGGAGGTGGTAAAAGAGTTCGTCGTAAAGGTTACGACGATGCAAGCTTGACACCTATCCGGATAGCTCTGAGTAGAGAGACCGGATACATATAATGGAGCAATAATTTAGAATAGCTCCAAGTAGAACAGTTGTTTGGAATAGCTCCAAATAGAGCGTGGTAGCTGCATCTAGGAGATGACATAGAGATTTGTAAAGCACACACGGATCTGAAAGGTTCAGACCCGTTGACTAAAACCTCTCTCACAAGCAACATGATCAAACATAAAACTCATTGAGTGTTAATCACATAGTGATGTGAACTAGACTACTGACTCTAGTAAACTCTTGGGTATTAGTCACATGGCGATGTGACCTGTGAGTGTTAATCACATGGCGATGTGAACTAGATTATTGACTCTAGTGCAAGTGGGAGACTGTTGGAAATATGCCCTAGAGGCAATAATAAAAGTATTATTATTATATTTCCTTGTTCATGATAATTGTCTTTTATTCATGCTATAACTGTATTATCCGGAAATCGTAATACACGTGTGAATACATAGACCACAATATGTCCCTAGTGAGCCTCTAGTTGACTAGCTCGTTGTGATCAACAGATAGTCATGGTTTCCTGGCTATGGACATTGGATGTCGTTGATAACGGGATCACATCATTAGGAGAATGATGTGATGGACAAGACCCAATCCTAAGCATAGCACAAAGATCGTGTAGTTCGTTTGCTAGAGCTTTGCCAATGTCAAGTATCTCTTCCTTTGACCATGAGATCGTGTAACTCCTGGATACCGTAGGAGTGCTTTGGGTGTATCAAACGTCACAACGTAACTGGGTGACTATAAAGGTGCACTACAGGTATCTCCGAAAGTATCTATTGTTTTATGCGGATCGAGACTGGGATTTGTCACTCCGTGTAAACGGAGAGGTATCTCTGGGCCCACTCGGTAGGACATCATCATATGCGCAATGTGACCAAGGAGTTGATCACGGGATGATGTGTTACGGAACGAGTAAAGTGACTTGCCGGTAACGAGATTGAACAAGGTATCGGTATACCGACGATCGAATCTCGGGCAAGTAAAATACCGCTAGACAAAGGGAATTGTATACGGGATCGATTGAGTCCTTGACATCGTGGTTCATCCGATGAGATCATCGTGGAACATGTGGGAGCCAACATGGGTATCCAGATCCCGCTGTTGGTTATTGACCGGAGAACGTCTCGGTCATGTCTGCATGTCTCCCGAACCCGTAGGGTCTACACACTTAAGGTTCGATGACGCTAGGGTTATAAAGGAAGCTTGTATGTGGTTACCGAATGTTGTTCGGAGTCCCGGATGAGATCCCGGACGTCACGAGGAGTTCCGGAATGGTCCGGAGGTAAAGATTTATATATAGGAAGTCCTGTTTCGGCCATCGGGACAAGTTTCGGGGTCATCGGTATTGTACCGGGACCACCGGAAGGGTCCCGGGGGCCCACCGGGTGGGGCCACCTGCCCCGGGGGGCCACATGGGCTGTAGGGGGTGCGCCTTGGCCTACATGGGCCAAGGGCACCAGCCCCAAGAGGCCCATGCGCCTAGGGAACCCTAGAGGGAAGAGTCCTCAAGGGGGAAGGCACCTCCGAGGTGCCTTGGGGAGGATGGACTCCTCCCCCCCTCTTGGCCGCCGCACCAGATGCCATCTGGAGGCTGGCCGCCGCCCCTTGGGGTGGGAAACCCTAAAGGGGGCGCAGCCCTCCCCTTCCCCTATATATATGAGGCCTAGGGGCTGCCCATAACACGCGATTTGATCTCTCGTTGGTGCAGCCCTGCCCCTCTCCCTCCTCCTCCTCTCCCATGGTGCTTGGCGAAGCCCTGCGGGATTGCCACGCTCCTCCACCACCACCACGCCGTTGTGCTGCTGTTGGATGGAGTCTTCCTCAACCTCTCCCTCTCTCCTTGCTGGATCAAGGCGTGGGAGACGTCACCGGGCTGCACGTGTGTTGAACGCGGAGGTGCCGTCCGTTCGGCACTTGATCATCGGTGATTTGAATCACGACGAGTACGACTCCATCAACCCCGTTCACTTGAACGCTTCCGCTTAGCGATCTACAAGGGTATGTAGATGCACTCTCCTTCTACTCGTAGCTGGTTTCTCCATAGATAGATCTTGGTGACGCGTAGGAAAATTTTGAATTTCTGCTACGTTCCCCAACACAATCAAGTGTCTATTGTTGTTTCATATTAACATCACCATTACACACATTACCATTGATTCTTGTATTGTTTGTTTTGTAGAAATGAAAACTACAGGAGGTGGACCTTCAAGTTCTCATGCAGATGAGTTATCTTCAGATTCGGTTTGTATTCATTCATGTCATTTCTATCTAACTTACTATATTGTCTTGTTTACCATATATCAGTTATGCACTCCTTTACTACCTTGTCTTATTTGTTGATATCAAACTTACTTTTGTGCTTCATGCCATTCCTATCTTTCTTATTTTCAACTTGTGCTTTCATCCAGGAGAATGATGAAGTTGAGATAGCTTGATGGAACAAGGAAAAGATGGATTCAAAGGAGTCATCAGCTTGTGGCTTTGAATTTGCTATTTGATATCTTTATTATGTAATGGACTTGTTATTTGATATGTTGTTATGTAATCGACTTGTTGAACTATGTTGTGGACTTATCAAACCATGTTGCGGACTTGTCAAACCATGTTGCTTGTGTCTTTGGACTTGGGAAATATGCTATTGTTATGTAATAATGTAATGAATGGATTACATGTATATGTATATGTTGTTGTTTTGTGAAATATGTATATGCTGCTGTTTTGTGAAATATGATGTTGTTACTTAAAGAACACATCTATATATCATGCTACTATTTATAATGTTGTTTGCTGAAATATGCTGCTTCTGTAACTTGTTGTACATCACGATCAGGAGTTCTCGGGCTTCGGGCCGGGCTACGGGCCGGGCTACGGACCTCGGGCTTTTTAGCCGGGCCGAGCTCGGGCTTGTAAACGTGAATTTTTGTTGGGCTTTTTTTGGGCTCGGGCTTTACATTTTAGCATCGGGCTTTCTGGAGCCCGGCCCGAAAACCGGCCCGGCCCGAGAGATGCCCGGGTTTAGAATAAACTCCTCGCAACCAACACGATAAAGGGGGTGTCAATCCCTTCACAGTCACTTACGAAAGTGAGATCTGATAGATATGATAAGATAATATTTTTGGTATTTTTATGAATAAGAGAAATAAAGATGCAAGTAAAATAAATGGCAAAGGAAATAACTAAGTATTGGAAGATTAATATGATGGAAAATAGACCCGTGGGCCATAGGTTTCACTAGTGGCTTCTCTCGAGAGCATAAGTATTACGGTGGGTGAACAAATTACTATTGAGCAATTGACAGAATTGAGCATAGTTATGAGAATATCTAGGTATGATCATGTATATAGGCATCACGTCCAAGACAAGTAGACCGACTCCTGCCTGCATCTACTACTATTACTCCACACATCGACCGCTATCCAGCATGCATCTAGAGTATTAAGTTCAAGAGAACAGAGTAACGCTTTAAGCAAGATGACATGATGTAGAGGGATAAACTCATGCAATATGATATAAATCCCATCTTGTTATCCTCGATGGCAATGATACAATACGTGCCTTGCTGCCCCTACTGTCACTGGGAAAGGACACCGCAAGATTGAACCCAAAGCTAAGCACTTCTCCCATTGCAAGAAAGATCAATCTAGTAGGCCAAACCAAACTAATAATTCGGAGAGACTTGCAAAGATAACCAATCATACATAAAATAATTCAGAGAAGATTCAAATATTGTTCATAGATAAACTTGATCATAAACCCACAATTCATCGGTCTCAACAAACACACCGCAAAAGAAGATTACATCGAATAAATCTCCACAAGAGAAAGGGAGAACTTTGTATTGGGATCCAAAAAGAGAGAAGAAGCCATCTAGCTAATAACTATGGACCCGAAGGTCTGGAGTAAACTACTCACACTTCATCGGAGAGGCTATGGTGTTGATGTAGAAGCCCTCCGTGATCGATACCCCCTCCGGCGGAGCTCCGAAAAAGGCCCCAAGATGGGATCTCGTGGATATAGAAAGTTACGGCGGTGTAATTAGGGTTTTGGCTCCGTATCTGGTAGTTTGGGGGTACATAGGTATATATAGGAGGAAGAAGTACGTCGGTGGAGCAACATGGGCCCCACGAGGGTGGAGGGTGCACCTAGGGGGGGGGGGTAGGCGCGCCCCCTACCTCGTGCCTTCCTGGTTGATGTCTTCACGTAGGGTCCAAGTCTTATGGATCACGTTTGTTCTAAAAATCATGTTCCCGAAGGTTTCATTCTGTTTGGACTCCGTTTGATATTCTTTTTGTGCGAAACTCTGAAATAGGCAAAAAACAGCAATTCTGGGCTGGGCCTCCTGTTAATAGGTTAGTCCCAAAAATAATATAAAAGTGTATAATAAAGCCCAATAATGTCCAAAACAGGATATAATATAGCATGGAACAATAAAAAGTTATAGATACATTGGAGACGTATCAGCTCCTTGCCACTTCCACCTCTCGGATTCTCCTCGATGGGGTAGACAACCCTCCCATTCAACATGGAAGGGGGCTACATCAAGGGGATCCCATATTCCCCCTCCTCCTTGTCATTGCAGTTAACCATCTCCAACAACTCCTCAATTTGGCTACAAGGAGGGGCCTTCTCCACAAGGTGCGAGGTCGTGGCACTTGAGAACCTTTCTATACGCGGATGATACAACAAGTTCATGGCTTCCATAAAGAGTGACATTTATAATCTCTTCAACATTTTGGGCTGTTTTGGAGATATCACCGGCTTGCCAGTAACTTCCATCAGAGCTCTGTCATTCCTATTATATGCCACCATGTAAACCTTGGGTCTATTCTCCATAATTTTCCGGCTACAAGAACCTCCTTTCCAACGTGTTACTTGGATCTTCCTCTCTCAGTTTGGCAACTAAAGAAAGTGGATTTTTCCTCAAAGACAAGGTGGCAACCAAACTCACTCCATCGGAGGGCAATAATATCACCACCATTGTTTGTACTGACCTTGTTAAATCTATGTTCTCCTCCAAAGTGGTCTACTACAGCACACCGCTCATCGCCCCCAACACCCTTCACAACACCAACAAGATTGAACGAACCTTTGTTTGGTTCGGTTCAGAAAAGACCACCAGGGCGAAGTGCAAAATAAATTGGGATTTGGTGTGTATACCATTCGAACTAGGGGTCCTTGGTGTGTTCCACATGAAATCCGTGGGTGCTCTTAGGTTGTGATGGATATGGTTTGAATGGACGGATCCAACCAAGTTGTGGGTTGGAAAGTGTAATCCTTGCGACGGGAAGTACCTTGATATTTTCTATGCCTCCACTACTTTCATCATCGTAATGGGGCCAAGACTCCATTTTGGGACGCACCTTGGGTACATGATCAGAAGGAAAAATTGGAAGGTGAGATAGGCCCTTAATGTGGATGCTTGGGTTTCCAAAATCAAGGTTTCTATCAACCTCTCTATGGCCCACGTTCATCAATTAATTGCATGTTGGATGATCGTTAGTGACTTCCACGTTGGTGAGCATGCTGAGGACGACATCATTTGGAAGAACACTATCGATGGCCAATACTCGATGGCTTCCGCTTATTCGGGACAATTTTTGGGAACCTTCCACTCCCCTCTGGAGCACATGGTTTGAAAGGCCTGGGCTCCACCCAAGGTCAAGTTCTTCGCTTGGTGTACTATCCAAGATAAGATTTGGATTGACAATAGATTGTCTAAGCGTGGGTAGCCGAATTGCCGCCTTTACCCCCTTTACAAAAGAGAAAACAAATTTGGGCCACACCCTTTTCCTTTGGAACTTGAAAAATGAGTGGCTACACCTCGGGAACATTTACAACAACATGACATTTAGAGAATTCCATCAAGGAGTGGTGGGTCAACCTTTTTGGCAAGAACATCTCCAACCGGAAAGCTATTGCCTCTCCCAAAATGGTCATTAATTGGACCATTTGAAACAAGACACCCGTGTCTTTTCCCGCAAAGAAACGTTTCACCGCTAATCTTGCTAAATAACATCAATGGTGAGGCTAAGCTTTGCGTCACCACCGGTGCAAACAAGCTAGGAACTATTATTCTGGAAAAGTAATGCCTTTTATGTTTCATGGTCTATTGGAACTCAAATTTTATTCTCTTCTTAATTTGTATATGAGGCAAATATTTTTCCTTAACTTGAAAAAAGGGGGATTAATATTGGCATACACTACATGAGTCTTAACTACTGGCGGAGTCCACCAATCATTTCGCTATCAATTGAGTTGAGTCCCTCAGAGGATACAACCACCTCCAGAAAAAGAGAGAAGTCCACATATTAACTCTGAACTAACCACTTAGCTTAATTTATGACCATGAACTTCAAAACAGGTTGGAATACACCTCAAATTAACCACGAGGTCCAAAACTCAACCCTGGTCTCAGTTTTACGTCCGTCAAGTAGTTTGGATCGCGACCAATGCTGACTGGGCAATGCCACATCAGTAGTCAATGTTGGCTGGGAGGAGGAAAAAAGTGACTCATTCTCTCTATCTCTCACTTGCCCGACCCCGACCTCCTCATGAAACAGCAACCGCCGCCACTGCCTTGCCCGCCAGCAGGGGCGGATCTGGGCCCTATGCCTCAGGACCCAGGCACAGGATGTGGCTTTTTTAGCTATTACCTAGCCATATTTTTGAATTGGCCTGGAGCTTAGCCCAACACACAACCAAAGCCCATGCCAGCATCTTCCTCTTGGCACTCCGACAGTCCAGGTTGCCCAGACCTAGCTAGCCACACCCACACACATGAGTTCTCCAGTGCGCTGAGGCAGCCGTCGCCGCCCGCCGGTGACTCCCCTCCGCTCCGGTGCTCCCCGACCGCACCCGCCTCCCCGGTCCCTTCGCTGCTTGCTTGCTCCGCCGCTCGTCCGCTCGCCTGGTGCCCTGGTCCGCCGCTCGCCCAGGCGCCTGGTCCGCTTGCTTGGCTCTACGCCAGCCTCTCATGGTCTCTAGTGGATAGGCCGGCGGCCCGAGGACCCCTTAATCCGGGACACCCTTACTTGCCAATTGGGCCACCAGCCTCGCCTAGCTTTCCCTCATTCAAGTAGCTTTACTACTGCACCATTCCAACATATTCACTATGATTCATGGACTACTCTGGTTGTAAGCTTCTTTGGTTTTCAGTACTATCTAATAATTCTAGATGGTTACTCTCACTTTTCCTGGTCATTTCCTCATAGAAATAAATCCGACACCTCTGTTATCTTGCGGCATTTTTTTAATTATGTTCTTACTCAATTTCATGTGCACATTAAATCCATGCCCACCCATTCCCACATACATCTCCTCCAAATGGGAAGGATGAATGCTTAATTCACACCACAAATAATATCGCACACACCCTTCTTGTACAAGCCAATCTTCCACCACCATTTTTGGTCGAAGCCCTTCACACCATCACACGCTTGCTAAACCGGTCGGCCCTCTAGCTCACCCAATTCAGTCTTTCACCACACTGACTAGTCCGCCCGCACAATCTTCTACCCACGTCTCTCCCACTATGCCATGTGTTTCCTCCCAAGGCAATTCTGGTATGCCCACCCCAGAAATCACACAAAATGCACACGCGTGCTAAGTCTGGCTATTTCGTGCCAAAGCGCCTTTTTCTAACTGAGGACTCCTCTTCGCATATTTCAATAACCACCATACCGACTTCATCAACCCAAAGCTCCGCATTCGCATAAGACTCTAGATTTGAGGCCTTCGTCGGATGACACACCTCCTACCGGCCGACAATCAAATAGCCCCACCACGTCTTCTGAGATCAATGGGCTCACTTCTACACCATCAAGCTCTGCTAGAAACGTTTGTACTGCGGAAACTCTATCGAGCAATGAAACGAAGCTCTTGTCCGCCCCTAACCTGATTGACGTGCATCACAAATCTAGGTAAACACATACGGTAAATCATAAATTGAATCCACCAATTCAGTACTCAAAATTATAGACATGAAAATTGCTTTACCTCTCACCCCCATCCTGGAAGAAGACCTCGAGCTCATCTATATCTCCTACCGAAAGCCGCCCGCCCACAACTCCCCGGTATTCAGCCTTCTCACTGCCGTGTGTGTCCCCGTGTTCACCTCGGGAGGACAAAATCAACCTAGGTCATTAAATCTCCCAACCACGCCCATCCATTCCCCTGTGCCAAGAACACCAATGCTTCGAAAGGCTCGCGCTCCCAGCACACCACCCGTCGCACATGTCCGACCTCGGCATCATGTTCTCATCACATTGACCATATTCACGTGTTGCAAGCCGTATGCCCGGAAAACGAATGGACGCGTGCGCATCTCAAAACAATTATGGACCGTGGTGATAGCCCGAGCACCAAAACGTTCCTTGCAGTATAAGTGTATAACAGGGCAGCACAACAGTACTGTTCGGTGGGCGAGTGCGTGTTAGTAGCAGGGTTTACAGTAGAAGAAGGGGTAGTGGGGATTGGGTGACACGGATTGGATCCCCTAGAGGCTAGAACCGAACAAAGCCTCGGGCATTTTCCGCGGACAAGCCCCCGTACCGTCTCCCGCGCCACAAATCAGCAAGAAATTCCAAAACTGACAAATCTTGTGGAACTCCCTTTCTGGACCCAGTGGCTGCGTGCCCGTGCTTGTTTTCCACGGTAGCTACAAGGCGGCAAAGGGCATGTGCAGCGGACGATCGGACGACGAGGCTGTGGCCTGTGGGTGACGCGTGAGCCCTGGACTCTGCCCGTGGAAGAAGCAAGCACGTGGCTCGCTCGGCCACCGCGAGGCCTCCATCTTCCAGAAGCCGACCCCATTTGACCCTCCCCTGCTGCACGAGGAGGCTGACGCATCCGCTGAGCTACCGCCACCGGCCAGGTCAGGCCCGGCCGGTTGGTTTCCCATCCCGCGCTGCTAATCCCAGCACTAGCGTACTACTGCTGACCACTCCGATGTAAAAATCGCTCAATGCAAAGCATCACCTCCATATGAATTCTCTGGGAATGAAATTAAGTCAAACAACATTTGCTCGGCGGGGGTCATGAGAAGGGGACGCGATCATGGGTTAAATTGCACCTTAATTAAAGGGCTTAAGCGATGCCTGCAATTTCTTGTCCCCGAGTACAAGGCTCTCACGCATAGTAATGTACAGTACTCCCTTCATTTTTTATATACTACAAGGCCACAAACTCGGATTACAGGTATCAATGTAAAATTTAATGCTTGTTTTAGAAGTCAACTTTTCTTAATACTTCGCATGCATGCAAAGAAACTGAGTAGAGAAAGTAGCTGACTGTCATTATGACTGGATGCATGCAAGTATTAAACAGGTGTTAGTACGAGAAAAAATATCATTAATTTTGCCTCGATTACTGTTGGTGGCCTTATATAGATGCAAAATGTATATTCCATAGTGGCCTTGTATATAAAAATGAAGGGAGTAGTACGTAGTGACGGTGCCGCAAGTTCAATGTTGTGTGGTCAATTTGAAGTTGTATAGTCAGATATATAAATTTCTATACATTTTCTGCAAGATGTATACATGTATACATTGATTTTATCAAAAAGCTAGGTAGTCAATTGACTACCCAGCTTACGGCCTCCTTTGGTTCGTAGGGTTGGAAAATCATAGGAATAGGAAAGTCATAGGTAATGAGATGACATGTATCTCAAATCCTATGCATAGGAATAGAAAAGGAGATGCCCTTTGATTCACACCATATGTCGTGAAATTGTCACGGCAGATGTCCTTTTGCAAGGACTTAGTCGTGGAGCCATCGCAACTAGGAAGCTTAAAGGGGTTAATCGGGATAAGGACACGCGAGGTTTATACTAGTTCAGCCCCTTACGGTGAAGGAAGGCCTACGTCTAGTTGGGTTGGAATTGCTTGAGGTATCGATGACCAGGGAGCGAGATACGCTATGCCTGGCTCTCGATCAGTTGTTTTCTCCCCTAAGCCGCTGGCGGGTCGTCCCCTTATATACACGGGTTGACGTCCTGCGGCCTATAGAGTCCCGGCCGGCTCATAAACAGTGTCCGGCTCGGCGACTAGTTACTTCTACCTTACAGTACAAGTTATACCATCATGGCGGTTTATCTTTACGGGCCTCAGAGTCGCCTGTGGGCCTTTAAGCCTTTTAGTGAACCGCCATCTTCATGCCTTGGTCTTGGGCTTCCGATGAACCTCTATTTGCGTAACCCGGCCTCTCCTGGATGGCTTACACAAATAGTCATATCCCCAACATTAGGCCCCAGATTGATTTTGAACCGGTTCATGTCAATCTTTGAAAACCTTATGAACTGGTGTTTAGTCTTCTGTCTTGCATGAAAATTGTAACCCGCCGTGACGTCATCCTCTGGCTTCGGGTTAAATCATCGTGACGTCATCTTCAATAAAACTTATATTTTAATTCATCGTATCTTCAACGGATCTTTGCCTTTACTGACCCTTCCGAAAATCGAGGCATCGGGGCCGCTGGATAATGATGTCTTGGTCTCCTCGTTTCTCGCGCCGTCTCAGTCGGTCCTCCTTATAAATAGGCGCGACCTAGGTCTTTTTCATTTCCTCCGGTCGTCTTCTTCCTCGCACTCCCTCTTCTGCCGCTCGAGCTCCGTCGCCGCCACCGTCGGAAACCTCGTCTTCACCGACTCAGGCCGCTGCATCACCCTGTTTTTTGACCAGAGAACAACGGCAACCCTCCGCAGTTCTTCCACATCGGTAAGTTCTCTTTCCCCCCTTTCTTAGATCTGCATTAGTACTGTCTTGAGTTCGTCGATGTTCATCACCGCCCGACGCAACCTCCATTAGTTCTTACCTCTAATACCTTGTTCAGATCGTAAAAACCACATAGAACTGCCGCGGAGGATGTTGTGTGCTTATTCTGTATGAAAACAGATCTCATTTCCTTGTTTTGGAAGCCCTCTTTGAGTATATGAACTTCCATGTACTGTTTTAGGTCTAGAAATTTTTCCTTTCCAGAGCATCGTTTGATCCAAAATAATAATTGCAACTTGTGAAACCTGATTGCTCCACACTTAGCCAAAAACTGTGTCTGTTGACTCTGTTTCAGCCATAGTAGTCCGTGTAACCGGTTTAAGATAATACCGGCTGTCAGCACCGCTTGCCTCTGGTGACTTAAGAAAACCTTAATCATCTTTAATACCTGCAGCTGTTAAACATTATCACATAGTTACCTGTATGTCATTAGGCCCCTTCTTAAGCCGCCATCTTAAATAACCCAATAATGTTTATTCTCCGGGTTATAATAAACCGGAAAAATTTCCTTTATCTTGTTGTAGGCTTCAATTTACCCAATGGCACCCAAAGCTGTTAAACCTCCGGTTACCTGCAACTGGGTCCCATCCATTGTTACAGAGAGCAAACTGTCCGAGTTTGTAAAGTCTGGCCATCTGCCCAAGAAGGATGTCATATCTTATCATGCTCCTGAACCATCTGAAGAGAAACCTCAACCCAAGGAAGGGGAGGTGATCATTTTTACCGATCACATGAGCCAGGGATTTGCTCCTCCTGGTTCAAAATTCTTTAGAGACGTTTTGCACTTCTTTGACTTAAGACCTCAAGACATCGGGCCCAATTCCATGTCAAATATCTGCAACTTCCAAGTTTTCTGTGAGGTCTACCTTGGAGAAGAACCCAACCTACTTTTGTTCAGGGAATTATTCTATTTGAACCGGCAGAATGAGCGGGCCAACGGGCCCAGTCTGGAGCTTGGTGGCATATCGATTCAAAGGCGGAGAGACTGCCTGTTCCCTTATGCTTAATTGCCGAGTCATCCAAAGGACTGGAACCAGACATGGTTCTACTGCCAAGATACTTCTCTGGATGGTGAAAACCCGCTGCCCGGCTTCCGTGCATTGCGCCTTGAACCTACTCACCCGCTGCCGGATAAGTTGACTGCTATTGAACGTCTGCCACTCACCCCCAAGATCAAGAAGATTAAAGCTCTTTTAGGAAACGGCTTAGACGGCATTGACCTGGTCCGAGTCTGGGTTGCTTGGAGAATAATTCCGTTAAGCCGCCGCCCCGGCTTAATGTGTAATTATTCAGGCGAGAAAGATGACCCTCAGCGTCATAGTCCTGACGACTTACCAGATGACGTAGTGGAAGCTACAACTCAGTCTTTGTTGAAAGAGGGCATAGTGAATAGTAACGCTTTCGGCTTACTACATTTTTGCCAGAAGAACCCGGCCCCTGCAGTAAGTTTCCAGCCGTCGGGTTATTTTTTACCATGTTATACTGTATTCTTACGCATAACCCTTTATAACCTTTTACAGGCAAATGATAACTTCTGGAAAATCCAATATGATCATGAGGCGGCCAAGAAAGCCAGGGCGGCCAAGAGGGTCGAAAGGAAAACCGCCAAGCCCACCACTTCAAGGAAAAGGAAGCCAAGCGCTTCTGAGTTGTTTCAGCTTGATGATACTCATGATAATGAGGAAGAGGTGACTTTTTAATTTCCCTTTCTCCTTTATCACTACTTTACTGATATTAACCTTCTTTCAGGGAGACATGGGCAACAGCCAACCCGTTGAGGAAGAGGTAATTATAATCTCCTCCGACTCCGAACTTCGGCCGCGTCAGAAGATTCGAAGAGTAACCCGGAAAGTAAGATTTTCACACCCTTTGGCTTACCAAGATCCTGACTTTCTTTTGAAGCAACAACAATTTGAAAACCGGAGGCAGACCCAGACCAGCAAGGATGCACAGCTATCCTCCGGCTTTCCTGACACAACCCGGAAGCGTCGGACTGAGGTTATTGTTGGGGAACGTAGCCGAAATTCAAAATTTTCTACGCATCACCAAGATCAATCTATGGAGTAATCTAGCAACGAGGGGAAGGAGAGTGCATCTACATACCCTTGTAGATCGCTAAACGGAAGCGTTCAAGTGAACAGGGTTGATGGAGTCGTACTCATCGTGATCCAAATCACCGATGATCCTAGTGCCGAACGGACGGCACCTCCGTGTTCAACACACGTATAGCCCGGTGATGTCTCCTACGCCTTGATCCAGCAAGGGGAGAAGGAGAGGTTGGGGAGGACTCCATCCAGCAGCAGCACGATGGCGTGGTGGTGGTGGAGGAGCGTGGTACTCCAGCAGGGCTTCGCCAAGCACCGCAAGAGACGAGGAGGGAGAGGGGTAGGGCTACGCCAAGAAGGAGATGTTCTCGTGTCTATGGCAGCCCCAAACCCCACTATATATAGGGGAAAGGGAGGGGCTGTGCCCCCATCTAGGTTTCCATCCCTAGGGGTGGCGGCCAGCCCTAGATCCCATCTATGGGGCGGCCAAGGGGGGAGAGAGGGGGGGCGCACCACTAGGTGGGCCTTAGGCCCATCTGAGCCTAGGGTTTCCCCTTTTTCCCTTCTCTCTTCGCCTTGGGCCCTGGTGGGGGGCGCACCAGCCCACCTGGGGCTGGTCCCCCCTCACACTTGGCCCACGCAGCCCTCTGGGGCAGGTAGCCCCACCTGGTGGACCCCCGGGACCCTCCTGGTGGTCCCGGTACGTTACCGATAGCACCCGAAACTTTTCCGGTGACCAAAACATGACTTCCCATATATAAATCTTTACCTCCGGACCATTCCGGAACTCCTTGTGATGTCCGGGATCTCATCCGGGACTCCGAACAACATTCGGTAACCACGTATATCTATTCCCTATAACCCTAGCGTCATCGAACCTTAAGTGTGTAGACCCTACGGGTTCGGGAACCATGCAGACATGACCGAGACAACTCTCCGGTCAATAACCAACAGCGGGATCTGGATACCCATGTTGGCTCCCACATGTTCCACGATGATCTCATCGGATGAACCACGATGTCAAGGACTTAATCAATCCCGTATACAATTCCCTTTGTCTAGCGATACGATACTTGCCCGAGATTCGATCGTCGGTATCCCGATACCTTGTTCAATCTCGTTATCGGCAAGTCTCTTTACTCGTTCCGTAACACATCATCCCGTGATCAACTCCTTGATCACATTGTGCACATTGTGATGATGTCCTACCGAGTGGGCCCAGAGATACCTCTCCGTTTACACGGAGTGACAAATCCCAGTCTCGATTCGTGCCAACCCAACAGACACTTTCGGAGATACCTGTAGTGAACCTTTATAGCCACCCAGTTACATTGTGACGTTTGGCACACCCAAAGCACTCCTACGGTATCCGGGAGTTGCACAATCTCATGGTCTGAGGAAATGATACTTGACATTAGAAAAGCTTTAGCATACGAACTACACGATCTTTGTGCTAGGCTTAGGATTGGGTCTTGTCCATCACATCATTCTCCTAATGATGTGATCCCGTTATCAACGACATCCAATGTCCATGGTCAGGAAACCGTAACCCTCTATTGATCAACGAGCTAGTCAACTAGAGGCTTACTAGGGACATGGTGTTGTCTATGTATCCACACATGTATCTGAGTTTCCTATCAATACAATTCTAGCATGGATAATAAACGATTATCATGAACAAGGAAATATAATAATAACCAATTTATTATTGCCTCTAGGGCATATTTCCAATAGTCTCCCACTTGCACTAGAGTCAACAATCTAGTTCACATCGCCATGTGATTAACACTTACAGGTCACATCGCCATGTGACCAACATCTAAGAGTCTACTAGACTCAATGATCTAGTTCACATCACTATGTGATAAACACTCAAAGAGTTCTGGGTTTGATCATGTTATGCTTGTGAGAGAGGTGTAGTCAATGGGTCTTTCCATATTCAGATCCCTATGTATTTCGCAAAACTTTATGTCATATCATAGATGCTGCTACCACGTTCCACTTGGAGCTATTCCAAATTGTTGCTCCATTATACGTATTCGGTATCTCTACTCAGAGCTATTTGGATAGGTGTTAAGCTTGCATCGACGTAACTCTTTACGTCGAACTCTTTATCACCTCCATAACCGAGAAACATTTCCTTATTGCTCTAAGGATAATTTTGAACGCTATCTAGTGATCTACTCCTAGATCACCTTTGTACCCTCTTGCCAGACATGTGGCAAGTCACACATCTGGTGCGGTACTCAGCATGGTATGCCGTATAGAGCCTATGACAAAAGCATAGGGGACAACCTTCGTCCTTCCTCTTTTTTCTGCCGTGGTCAATCTTCGAGTCTTACTCAACTTCACACCTTACAACTCAGGTAAGAACCCCTTCTTTGACTAATCTATTTTGAACTCTTTCAAAAACATGTCAAGGTGTGCGTTCTTTGAAAGTATCATCAGGCGTCTTGATCTATTTCTATAGATCTTGATGCCTAATATGTAAGCAGCTTTATCCAGGTCTTCCTTTGAAAATCACTCTTCAAACAACCGTTTATGCTTTCCAAAAATTCTACATTATTTCAGATCAACAATATGTCATCCACATATACTTATCAGAAATATTGTAGTGCTCCCACTCACTTTCTTGTAAATACAAGTTTCTAGCAAACATTGTATAAACCTAAAAGCTTTGATCACTCCATCAAAACATATATTCCGATTCTGAGATGCTTGCTCTAGTCCATAGAAGGATTGCTAGAGCCAGCATACCTTTTAGCATCCTTAGGATCGACAAAACCTTTTATTGTATCACATACAACTTTTCTTACGAAAACTGGTAAGAAAACTTGTTTTGACATCCATTTGTAAGATTTCATAATCAAAAAATACAGCTAATGCTATCATGATTCCGACAGACTTAAGCATCGCTACGGGTGAGAAATTCTCATCGTAGTCAACTCCTTGAACTTGTGAAAAGACTCTTTCCCACAAGTCGAGCTTCATAGACGGTAACATTACCGCCCACGTCCATCTTCTTCTTAAAGATCCATTTATCTCAATTGCTTGCCGATCATCGGGCAAGTCCACCAAAGTCCATACTTTGTTCTGATATATGGATCCTATCTCGGATTTCATGGCTTCTAACCATTTGTCGGAATACGGGCCCACCATCGCTTCTCCATAGCTCGTAGGTTCATTGTTGTCTAACAACATGATATCTAAGACAGGATTACCGTACCACTTAGGAGTAGTACATATCCTTGTCGACCTACGAGGTTCGATAGCAACTTGATCCGAAGCTTCATGATCACTATCATTAACTTCCTATTCAATAGATGTAGGCGCCACAGAAAACAACTTTCTGTGTTGCATCACTCTCTGGTTGAAGTAAAGGTTCGACAACCTCATCAAGTTCTATCTTCCTCCCACTCAATTCTTTCGAGAGAAACTCCTTCTCGAGAAAGGACCCGTTCTTAGCAACAAACAATTTGCCCTCAGATCTGAGATAGAAGGTATACCCAACTGTCACCCTTGGGTATCCTATGAAGATGTGTTTGTCCGCTTTGGGTTCGAGCTTCTCCGGTTGAAGCCTTAAGCATCGTAGCCCAAACATTAAGAAACGAAAACTTTGGTTTCTTGCCAAACCAATGTTTACACGACGTCATCTCAATGGACTTAGATGGTGTCCTATCTAAAGTGAATGTAGCTGTCTCTAACGCATAACCTCAAAATGAAAACGGTAGATCGGTAAGAGACATCATAGATCGCACCATATCTCATAAGGTTCGATTACGACGTCCGGACACACCATTACCCTGTGGTGTTCCAGCTGGCTTCAACTGTGAAACAATTCCACAATGTCTTAAGTGATTGCCAAACTCATAACTCAGAAATTCTCATTGATCAGATCATAGGAATTTGATCTTCTTGTTATGATGATTCTTAACTTCACTCTGAAATCGCTTGAACTTTTCAAACGTTTTAGACTTGTGCTTCATTAAGTAAATATACCTATATCTACTCAAATCGTCAGTGAAGATGAGAAAATAGCGATATCCACCGCACGCTTCAATTCTCATTGGATCACACGCATCAGCATGTATGATTTCCAACAAGTCACTTGCCCGTTTCATTGTACCTGAAAGCGGGGTCTTAGTCATCCTACCCATGAGGCATGGCTCGCATGTGTCAAGCGATTCAAAATCAAGTGACTCCAAACATCCATCGACATGGAGTTTCTTCATGCATCTTACGCCAATATGACCTAAGCGGCAGTGCCACGAGAAAGTGGTACTATCATTATTAACTCTACATCTTTTGGCGTGAACATGTGTATTACCACGACCGAGATTCAATGAACCATTCACATAGGGTGCATGACCATGAAAGGTATCATCCATGTAAACAGAATAACCATTATTCTCTAACTTAAATGAATGACCGTATTGCAATGAACATGATCTAATCATATTCATGCTTAACGTAGACACCTGATAACATTTATCTAGGTTCAATACTAATCCCGAAGGCAGATGGAGCGTGCGATGGTGATCTCATCAACTTTGGAAACACTTCCAACACACATCGTCACCTTGCCCTTAGCCAGTCTCTGTTTAGTCTGTAGCTTTTGCTTCAAGTCACCAGTAATAGCAACTGAACCGGTATCCAATACCCAGGTGCTACCAGGAGTACTAGCGAGGTACACATTAATAAAATGTATATACTTTGTTGAAGTTGCCAGCCTTCTTATCTACCATGCATTTGGGGTAATTCCGCTACCAGTGACCGTTCCCCTTACAACAGAAGCACTTAGTCTCGGGTTCGGGTTCAACCTTGGGTTCCTTCACTGGAGCGGCAACTGGTTTGCCATCCATGAAGTTTCCCTTCTAGCCCTTGCCCTTCTTGAAACCAGTGGTCTTGTTAAACCATCAACACTTGATGCTCCTTCTTGATTTCTACCCTTTACGGTCTTAAGCACCGCGAACAGCTCCGGGATCAACTCCATCCCTTGCATGTCATAGTTCATCACGAAGATCTAGTAGCTTAGTGATAGTGGCTAGAGAACTCTATCAATCACTATCTTATCTGGAAGTTTAACTCCCACTTGATTTAAGTGATTGTAACACCCAGACATTCTGAGCACATGCTCACTAGCTGAGCTATTCTCCTCCATCTTGTTGTCTAAAGAACTTGTCAGAGGTCTCACACCTCTCAACACGGGCATGAGCCTGAAATCTCAATTTCAGCTCTTGGAACATCTCATATGTTCTATGGCGTTTAAAACGTCATTGGAATCCCGATTCTAAGCCGTAAAGTATGGTGCACTAAACTATCAAGTAGTCATCAGGACGTGTCTGTCAGGTGTTCACAACATCCACAGACGATGTTGTAGGGGTTTGCACATCGAGCGGTGCATCAAAGACGTAAGCCTTCTGTGTAGCAGTGAGGACACTCCTCGGACTACGGACCCAGTCTGCATCATTGCTTACAATATCTTTCAACTTAATCTTTCTCTAGGAACGTATTGAAACAGGGAGCTACAATGTGAGCTATTTATCTACAACATATTTGCAAAGACAATTTAGACTATGTTCATGATAATTGAGTTCATCTAATGAACTCCCACTCAGATAGACATCCCTCTAGTCATCTAAGTGAAACATGATCCGAGTCAACTAGGTTGTGTCCGATCATCACGTGAACGGACTAGTCAACCTCGGTGAACATCTTCATGTTGATCGTATCTTCTATACGACTCATGCTCGACCTTTCGGTCTTCCGTGTTCCGAGGCCATGTCTGTACATGCTAGGCTCGTCAAGTCAATCTAAGTGTTTTTGCTGTGTAAATCTGGCTTACACCCGTTGTATTCGAACATTAGAATCTATCACACCCGATCATCACATGGTGCTTCGAAACAACGAACCTTCGCAACGGTGCACAGTTAGGGGGAACACCTTTCTTGAAATTTTAGTGAGGGATCATCTTATTTAAGCTACCATCGTTCTAAGCAAATAAGATGTAAAACATGATAAACATCACATGCAATCAAATAGTGACATGATATGGCCAATATCATTTTGCTCCTTTTGATCTCCATCTTCGGGGCTCCATGATCATCGTTGTCACCGGCATGACACCATGATCTCCATCATCATGTCTTCTTGAAGTTGTCTCGTCATCTATTACTTCTACTACTATGGCTAACGCTTTAGCAATAAAGTAAAGTAATTACATGACATTTATGTTGACACGCAGGTCATAAATAAATAAAGACAACTCTTATGGCTCCTGCCGGTTGTCATACTCATCGACATGCAAGTCGTGATTCCTATTACAAGAACATGATCAATCTCATACATCACATATATCATTCATCACATCCTTTTGGCCATATCACATCACAAGGCATATGCTGCAAAAACAAGTTAGACGTCCTCTAATTGTTGTTGCAAGTTTTTACGTGGCCGCTATAGGTTTCTAGCAAGAACGTTTCTTACCTACGCGAAAACCACAACGTGATATGCCAATTTCTATTTACCCTTCATAAGGACCCTTTTCATCGAATCTGATCCGACTAAAGTGGGAGAGACAGACACCCGCTAGCCACCTTATGCAACTAGTGCATGTCAGTCGGTGGAACCAGTCTCACGTAAGAGTACGTGTAAGGTTGGTCCGGGCTGCTTCATCCCACGATGCCGCCGAATCAAGATAAGACTAGTAATGGCAAGCAAATTGACAAAATCGATGCCCACAACAACTTGTGTTCTACTCATGCATAGAAACTACGCATAGACCTAGCTCATGATGCCACTGTTGGGGAACGTAGCAGAAATTCAAAATTTTCTACGCATCACCAAGATCAATCTATGGAGTAATCTAGCAACGAGGGGAAGGGGAGTGCATCTACATACCCTTGTAGATCGCTAAGCGGAAGCGTACAAGTGAACGGGGTTGATGGAGTCGTACTCGTCGTGATCCAAATCACCGATGATCCTAGTGCCGAACGGACGACACCTCCATGTTCAACACACGTACAACCCGGTGACATCTCCTATGCCTTGATCCAGCAAGGGGAGAAGGAGAGGTTGGGGAGGACTCCATCCAGCAGCAGCACGACGGCGTGGTGGTGGTGGAGGAGCGTGGTACTCCAGCAGGGCTTCGCCAAGCACCGCAAGAGACGAGGAGGGAGAGGGGTAGGGCTGCGCCAAGAAGGAGATGTTCTCATGTGTATGGTAGCCCAAAACCCCACTATATATAGGGGAAAGGGAGGGGCTGCGCCCCCACCTGGGTTTCCACCCCTAGGGGTGGCGGCCAGCCCTAGATCCCATCTAGGGGGCGGCCAAGGGGGGAGAGAGGGGGGGGCGCACCACTAGGTGGGCCTTAGGCCCATCTGAGCCTAGGGTTTCCCCTTTTCCCTTCTCTCTTCGCCTTGGGCCCTGGTGGGGGGCGCACCAGCCCACCTGGGGCTGGTCCCCCCTCACACTTGGACCACGCAGCCCTCTGGGGCAGGTAGCCCCACCTGGTGGACCCCCGGGACCCTCCCGGTGGTCCCGATACGTTACCGATATCACCCGAAACTTTTCCGGTGACCAAAACATGACTTCCCATATATAAATCTTTACCTCCAGACCATTCCGGAACTCCTCGTGATGTACGGGATCTCATCCGGGACTCCGAACAACATTCGGTAACCACGTATATCTATTCCCTATAACCCTAGCGTCATCGAACCTTAAGTGTGTAGACCCTACGGGTTCGGGAACCATGCAGACATGATCGAGACAACTCTCCGGTCAATAACCAACAGCGGGATCTGGATACCCATGTTGGCTCCCACATGTTCCACGATGATCTCATCGGATGAACCACGATGTCAAGGACTTAATCAATCTCGTATACAATTCCCTTTGTCTAGCGATACGATACTTGCCCGAGATTCGATCATTAGTATCCCGATACCTTGTTCAATCTCGTTACCGGCAAGTCTCTTTACTCGTTCTGTAACACATCATCCCGTGATCAACTCCTTGATCACATTGTGCACATTGTGATGATGTCCTACCGAGTGGGCCCAGAGATACCTCTCCGTTTACACGGAGTGACAAATCCCAGTCTCGATTCGTGCCAACCCAACAGACACTTTCGGAGATACCTGTAGTGAACCTTTATAGCCACCCAGTTACGTTGTGACGTTTGGCACACCCAAAGCACTCCTACGGTATCCGGGAGTTGCACAATCTCATGGTCTAAGGAAATGATACTTGACATTAGAAAAGCTTTAGCATACGAACTACACGATCTTTGTGCTAGGCTTAGGATTGGGTCTTGTCCATCACATCATTCTCCTAATGATGTGATCCCGTTATCAACGACATCCAATGTCCATGGTCAGGAAACTGTAACCATCTATTGATCAACGAGCTAGTCAACTAGAGGCTTACTAGGGACATGGTGTTGTCTATGTATCCACACATGTATCTGAGTTTCCTATCAGTACAATTCTAGCATGGATAATAAACGATTATCATGAACAAGGAAATATAATAATAACCAATTTATTATTGCCTCTAGGGCATATTTCCAACAGTTATCTCCAATTTATACCCTTTTTTACCTTTGGCGGGTCTAATCCGTCAACCTCTCAATTCCTCTGACTCCAATTACTAGGATACCTCTCCTTCATCCGGCGAGTCCATGCAATCAAACATGTCGGCTTTTAAGACTGCCCCTGGGTAATATCAATTTATTCACCTTATGTTTTTCTTTATTCATGTTTCTTTACTTATTTCTCTGCTTTGCCCACAGCGTGCAGGTTAAGCCCAGGAAGAAAACCAAGAAGGATAAACCGGCCCAAACCCCTGTGGTGACTAAACCGGAACATGGTATAGCTGCTCCCGACTCTTCTACACATCAACCGCCGCCTGAGCCGGCTCAAGACATTGCAGCACCAACTTCTGACCCGCCCGCTAAAGATATTCTTGATGGTTCTGTTAACCCGGAGGCACCTAGCCAATCAAAACGATTGACCCAGAAGTGGAATTTCTCAAGGCTCAATTCATTGAGCTGGCCAGGCCCATCGTCCTTGCCAAATGCTCGGCTAAAGAGGAGTTGCTAGAACGCTGTAAGGCCAAGATGGATATCACCGACTATACTCATTTGAGTATTGGAGAGATCGTCTCGGGCTATATCAACCAGGTGCAAAGCAGCCGTGACCTGGAAATTGACATAGTGAAGCAAATACAACAAAAATCTGAGGTATGACTTATGCTTCCTTACTTTCAATCATACTTACTATACCAACCCCCAAGTCTATTGCTTATGAATAAATATGTTGTAGACGTAAAAAAATTGTTAGAGCTGCTTGCCCGGCTTAAAGAAAAATATTTAAACCGGATGTAACACAATACCTTTAACTTGCGATACACATTAGCCCCCAAGTGCCAAGTATCTTTGCTTGCAAAGTATTTGGGACTTAATATCCAGGACCGGCTTAATAATTTAGAAAGCTTCGGCATACATTAGCCCCCAAGTGTCAAGTATCTTTGCTTGCAAAGTGCTTGGGACTTAATATTATTTACCGTAATCTTGACTACTATCCGGTGCAATGCAGGCCATCATAAGTCAATTTGAATCGGAGATTGCTGACCTGAAGAACCGCGTGGCAGCCCAGGGGATTGAAACTCAAAAGGCTAACTCCAAATTTGAATTCAGCGTCTCTGAACAAGAGAAGCTGAAGAAAAATTTTGAGTCAGAAAAGAAAATTTGGACTGACGAAAAGGCCGGACTGGTGACCCGGGCCGAGACAGCAGAGGCGTCGCTGGCAAATGCCACAGCCGAACTGACTGGCTTACAACGCCAGAAATCTCGGATGGTCTCAGTGATCTTTGTTAAGTTATCTTAAGCAAGCATTAAATATTGTAAATATTCCTTCAATTGTTACCTGAGGTTTACCTTATACTTGCCAATACAGGCCCCAGGAGCACAAACCTCAAGCAGAATATGCTGATCAAATTGAAGGCGGTGTATACTCTAGTAGAGCAACTGTACATCGGGTCCCAACGTGCCTTGGCCGTTGTAGCCTTATCAAATGATGTACCCCACCTCTTGCAAGATGTGTTACAACGGCTTGCTGTACTTCCTCAACGGATTCAAGAGTTGAGATGGGCCCAAGCAATAGCCGGAGCAATAGCCGCTTTGAGCCGGGCCAAAGCCTGGTTACCAGAGCTAGACCCGGCCGACATTACTCTTGGGTATCCAAGTTTAAAGGAGGATGGCACTCCATTTGATGAAAAGGATTTCACCACCTGCGTGAGGGATATACGCCCTGTGGCCACTCAAATTGGAAACGACACTGACGTCACCAAGTATCAGTTGGGTTATGACAAGGAGAATCGGAGAATCCCCATGCCGCATTATGACGATGTCAGCTTGATCCCTCCAATCCGTAAGCACACCTTTGCCCCTGAAGTCGACCAACCGGTTTAATAGATGATGAAGCTGAGTTTGAGGCCTTGAGTGGCATTGACTGGGCCTCATCATCCTTCCAGGACAAAGCAGCCGGCGGAGAGGCGGAGAAGGATAACCCGGAGGCTTCAAGTCAACCCCAAGAGTAGATTGCCAGGCGCCACCTGCTTATACCGTTGTAGAAAAACAATGCCGCATCATTCAGACTCGGGGAGTCTTGTAACAGAGTAGAAAATACTTTGAGTTTTGCTATGCCTCTGCGCACGCTTATGGCCCTTAATACTTGGATAAGCCGCCGTCACTATGCACTTTGTAGTCTATATGAATCTGTTATGTCCTTTGCAGAAATGTCTTGCATTGCCCTGTGATGCTTACGGCTGCTTTTCCGGCTTATATAAGCCAACCCCTGAGGGTAAGTTTAACTCCTGAAAATTGGCACATAAAAGTTCACCTGGTACTTAACAACCTGATGTAACCAATATTAATCCTGGAGGATTGCAATGTAGTGCATTGTATTTTCAAGAGGGTCGCAAGATATCCAATGTTGATACTTGTAAAATATGATGAACAAAATTCAAGGGTTACTGATTCGAATACGATCAATGAACCGTTCCAAAGGGGTTGAGCTAAGATTCGGATATGATCTGTTAGCCCCCAGTGGCTGTGGCGATGCCGATCAAGTGGGTATCGACAGCTATGTTCTCTTTGGTTCGAATATGACCTATGTTTGAATAGGAAGCCCCCAAGTGACCATAAGAGTTGTTTAATGACGCTGATTCGAATACGATCCACGTCAGACCCAAAGGGGTTAAGCTATGATTCAAATATGATCAAGAAGCCCCCAAGTGGGTTTGGCAGTATGCCGATCAACTGGGTATCGACAGCTATGTTCTCTTTGGTTCGAATACGACCTATGTTTGAACAGGAAGCCCCCAAGTGATCACGGCTAGATTCAGATATGATCATAAGCCAGACCAAAGGAAAGCCGGATTCAGATATGATCCGCTTCTCCTTGGTTATCTCCACCACCTGACAAAGAAAACACATAAACCTTTTTTGGGAGTGGAAAAAAGGACAGAGATCCTGCTTTATTGCTTTATGTAATAATATACATAGTATAAGTATATACACATTAGAGCCGATGGCTCAAGTATAATAAGGCCAAAGATGAGCGATATTCCACGACCGACGGGTCTCCTCCTCCGACTTACGTGAGTCTTTGTGCTCCCGAATGTCGATAAGGTAGTATGATCCGTTGTTCAGATTCTTGCTGACCACAAAGGGTCCTTCCTAAGGAGGGGATAGCTTGTGCATGTCAGATTGATCCTGGATGAGTCGGAGCACTAAGTCGCCTTCCTGAAAGGTTCTGGACCTAACCCGGCGGCTGTGGTAGCGGCGCAGGTCTTGCTGGTAAATCGCCGAGCGGGCTATTGCCAAGTCTCGCTCTTCATCCAACAGGTCAAGTGCGTCTTGCCGAGCTTTTTCATTGTCTTCCTCAACATAAGCCGCCACACGGGGTGAGTCGTGACGGATGTCACTTGGCAGGACCGCCTCTGCTCCATACACCATAAAGAAAGGCATGTAACCCGTAGATCTGTTAGGTGCAGTATTAATGCTCCAAAGTACCGAAGGTAACTCCTCCACCCAACAACCCGGCATCCGCTGCAAGGGGACCAAGAGCCGGGGCTTGATACCCCTCAAGATTTCTTGATTAGCTCGTTCTGCTTGACCATTGGATTGAGGGTGAGCCACAGCTGAAACATCAAGCCGGATATGCTCTCGTTGACAGAACTCTTCCATAGCTCCTTTGGAGAGGTTAGTGCCATTATCAGTTATAATGCTGTGTGGAAAACCAAAGAGAAAAATCACCTTTTTCATAAACTGGACCACCGTGGCTACATCACACTTACTGACTGGCTCCGCCTCCACCCACTTTTTGAACTTGTCAACCGCCACCAAGAGGTGCGTCTTTTTATCCTTAGACCTTTTGAAAGGCCCGACCATATCAAGCCCCCAGACTGCAAATGGCCAAGTAATTGGAATCATCCTCAATTCTTGAGCCGACACATGGGCTCGTCGTGAGAATTTCTGACATCCTCACATTTACTGACCAGGTCTTCTGCATCAGCATGAGCCGTCGGCCAATAAAACCCATGACGGAAAGCTTTGGCCACAAGAGATTTTGAGCCGGTGTGATGACCACAATCGCCTTCATGAATCTCATGAAGGATCTCTTGACCCTCTGTAGGTGACACGCAACGTTGAAATGCTCCAGTGACGCTGCAATGATGTAACTCGCCATTGACAATTGTCATGGACTTGGACCGCCGGGCGATTTGTCTTGCCAAGGTCTCATCTTCAGGCAACTCTCCCCGGGTCATGTAAGCCAAATAAGGCACTATCCAATCCGGGATAATGTGGAGAGCCGCCACCAGCTATGCCTCCGGGTCTGGTATTGCCAGATCTTCCTCTGTAGGTAACTTAACAAAAGAATTATTCAAAACATCAAGAAAGGTGTTAGGCGGCACCAGCTTACGCTGAGATCCCAGCCGGCTTAAGGCATCGGCCACCTCATTCTTCCTTCGATCAATGTGTTCCACCACATAACCCTTGAAATGTCCAGCCACAGCATCGACTTCACGACGGTAAGCCGCCATAAGGGGATCTTTAGAGTCCCACTTGCCTGACACCTGTTGAGCCACAAGGTCTGAGTCTCCCAAGCATCTTACCCGGCTCAAGTTCATCTCTTTGGCCATCCGGAGACCGTGGAGTAGGGCCTCGTACTCAGCTGCATTGTTAGTACAAGGAAACATAAGCCGAAGCACATAAGAAAATTTGTCACCTCGAGGGGAAGTTAACACGACTCCAGCCCCCGAGCCTTCCAACTGTCTGGACCCATCAAAGTGAATAGTCCAATAAGTGTTATCGGGCTTCTCCTCAGGTGCCTATAGCTCTGTCCAGTCGTTGATGAAATCCACCAAAGCTTGAGACTTAATGGCAATGCATGGTACATACTTCAGACCATGAGGCCCGAGCTCGATGGCCCACTTGGCGACTCGTCCTGTAGCCTCTCTATTCTGAATAATGTCTCCCAAGGGGGCAGAACTTACCACAGTGATAGGGTGACCTTAGAAGTATTGCTTCAGCTTCCGGCTTGCCATGAACACCCCGTAAACAAGTTTCTGCCAATGAGGATATCTTTGTTTTGACTCGATGAGTACCTCACTGACATAATAAACCGGCCGTTGAACCGGATGTTCCTTACCAGCCTCCTTGCGCTCTACCACAATTGCCACACTGACGGCTCGCGAATTAGCAGCCACATATAACAATAAAGGCTCTTTGTCAATGGGAGCTGCAAGAACTGGCGGCTCAGATAACTGCCTCTTCAAATCCTCAAAAGCAGCATTAGCAGCATTACTCCAGACAAAGGTGTCTGCCTTCTTCATCAGTTGGTACAGCGGTAGGGCCTTCTCACCTAACCGGCTGATGAACCGGCTTAAAGCGGCAACACGACCCGCCAGTCGCTGAACATCATTGATACATGCCGGTTTAGCCAAAGAAGTGATTGCCTTAATCTTCTCCGGATTAGCGTCGATGCTCCTGTTTGAGACCAAGAATCCCAAAAGCTTGCCTGCAGGCACACCAAATGCACACTTCTCTGGGTTAAGCATCATTTTGTAAACCCGGAGATTGTCAAAGGTTTCTCTGAGATCAGGTATCAAGGTTTCTGCCTCTCTGGATTTCACCACTATGTCATCCACATAAGCATGAACATTGCGCCCAATCTGATTGTGGAGACAATTCTGTACACATCGTTGATAAGTCGCCTGGGCACTCTTGAGCCCAAAAGGCATAGACACATAGCAGAAGGCTCCAAACGGAGTGATGAAAGCCGTCTTCTCCTGGTCCTTAACTGCCATCTTGATCTGATGATAACCAGAGTAAGCATCCAAAAAGCTCAAACGCGCACAACCCGCCGTAGCATCAATGATTTGATCAATATGGGGGAGAGCGAAAGGATCAGCCGGACAAGCCTTATTTAAGTCCGTGTAATCCACACACATTCGCCAGGTGCCGTTTTTCTTGAGCACGAGCACCGGGTTAGCCAACCACTCCGGGTGAAACACTTCGACAATGAACCCAGCCGCCAAGAGCCGGGCGACCTCTTCTCCTATAGCTTTTCGTCGTTCCTCATTGAATCGCCGCAGAAACTGTCTGACCGGCTTATACTTCGGATCAATATTAAGAGTGTGCTCAGCGAGTCCTCTCGGTACACCCGGCATGTCAGAAGGCTTCCATGCAAAAATGTCCCGGTTCTCACGGATGAACTCGATGAGCGTGCTTTCCTATTTAGGATCCAAGTTGGCACTGATGCTGAATTGCTTAGACAAATCGCCCAGAGTAAAATCAACAAGTTTAGTCTCTGCAGCCGATTTAAACTTCATGGCCGGGTCATGCTCCGTAGTCGGCTTCTTGAGGAAGGTCATATCCGCCGGGTCAACGTTATCTTGATAAAATTTGAGCTCCTCTGCTGCACAGACAGACTCGGCATAAGCCGCATCGCCTTCTTCGCATTCCAGGGCCACCTTTCGGTTTCCATGCATAGTGATGGTACCTTTGTAACCCGGCATCTTGAGCTGTAAATAAACATAACATGGCCGCGCCATGAACTTGGCATAAGCTGGCCGCCCGAACAAAGCGTGATATGGACTCTTGATTTTTACCACTTCAAAAGTTAACTTTTCCGCCCTAGAATCATGCTCATCTCCAAAGACCACCTCTAGCTCAATCTTACCCACAGGATACACCGACTTACCAGGCACCACTCCATGGAAGATGGTGTTGGAAGTCTTTAAATTCTTGTCAGTTAAGCCCATGCGCCGAAAGGTCTCGTAATAGAGGATGTTGATGCTGCTACCTCCATCTATGAGCACCTTAGTAAATTTATAACCACCAACCTGCGGTGCCACTACCAGGGCCAGTTGACCCGGATTATCAACCCGAAGAGGGTGATCCTCCCTGCTCCAGACAATAGGCTGTTCCGACCACCTCAAGTAATGAGGGACTGCCGGCTCAACAGAATTCACCACCCTCCTATGAACTTTCCGATCATGTTTACACAAACTTGTGGTGAACACGTGATACTGCCCACTATTTAGCTGTTTTAGATGGCTCTGATAACTCGACTGCTGTTGCTGCTGACCTCCTTGACCAGACTGCTGTTGATTATAACCACCCTGGCTTCCCTGAAAACCGGATCCTGAACCGCCGCCCGGGCCATGAAAGCCGCCAGCTCCTGAGCCGCCGCCTGGGCCTTGATTGCCATCAAACGTATTAGAATTCTTAAAAGCCTTCATGATTGCGCAATCCTTCCATAAATGAGTCGCTGGTCGTTCCCGGGTGCCGTGTTTCGGGCAGAGCTCATTGAGTAGTTGCTCAAGAGACGGACCTGACCCACCAAACCGAGGGGGTGGCTTTCCTTTGCACTTCTGATTGTTACGTTGTGCATTGGCCATAAATTCCGGGTTACCGTCCGCCTTACGCTTATTGCCTCCTTGGCTCGCCGGGTTATGTTGCTGACCCTTTCCATTACCGTTCTTCTTTCCCTTCCCTGTCTTTTCCTCATCAGACGCGGGATCCTTGGTACTATCAGAATCGGCATACTTGACTAAAGCCGCCATCAGCGTCCCCATATAGTTGCAATCACGCTTAAGGCGCCCCAGTTTCTGTCTCAGAGGCTCAAAGCGGCAATTCTTCTCCAGCATTAGAACTGCTGAGCCGGCATCCATCTTGTCAGACGAATGTATTATGTCTTTGACCTGGCGCACCCAATGAGTCGTAGATTCACCTTCCTCCCGCTTACAATTTGTCAGGTCCACAATCGACATAGACTGCTTGCAAGTGTCCTTGAAGTTCTGGATGAAACGGGCCTTTAGCTCCGCCCATGACCTAATGGAATTGGGTGGCAAACCCTTTAACCAAGAACGTGTCGTTCCGTACAACATCATGGTAAAGTATTTAGCCATCGCTTCATCACTAACCTCCAGTAGCTCCATGGCCATCTCGTAACTTTCAATCCACGCCCAGGCTGTAAATCGGCCGTATAATTCGGCACCTTTCGAGGTCCCTTGAAATCCTTGGGCAGACGTACATTACGTAGAGCCGGTACCAGACAAGGAACTCCTCCGGTTCTAGTAGCAACACCCGCCTCAACAGAAGTCGTCGGGTAAGCCGGTGAGTCCTGTTGGGCTGCTAGCTGAGCCACCCGCTCGTCCTCCTGACGTATCCGATCCTGAACCGGGTTATACCCGCCGGGCTGGTTCCGGCGTTGAGCGCTACTTGACAAGGCCTCTGACTTCATGTGTCTACTGTAACTCGGACTCCGGCTTTGACGAGGCGGAGCTAACCAGGGCGGAGTAGTTGAGTGAATCCTGTCCCGGCTGTAGGAGTAGGTCTCTTGCTGAGCCAGGGCTGTTTGGACAAGTTCCCTGATCCTCCGGGTTTCCACCGCTATCGGATCATCACCATCTACTGGGAGGGCCACCAAACGTGCTGATGCTGCGATTAAGTTCTCCATGGGGTTGGAGAAGTGATCCTGTGGTATTGGTACGTAATGGGGCGGTGCCATATTACCGTGAAGAGGCGGCGTCAGCGGAGGCTGGACTGGGCCTCCCGCTCCGGATGTCATAAACTGATTTGCACCTGGCGGGTTACTTGGGCCGGCCCCGGGTGTAGCAAAGAGATTCCGAGCATCATAAATCTGAGGTAAACGGGACTGAGTTTTCTGATGTCTCCTCCTCATTACCTCATTAGATGCGTTCAAGCTCAACGTGAGCTGAAAGGCCTCTGCCTGAAGTTGTTGCGCCCGTACGTCCAAAGCCGCCCGCTTTGTGGCTAATCTAGTATCTTCAGCTGCTAAGGTTTCCCTGGCCCGGGCGATCTCATCGCGAACCTGCGCCACCTCTGCCTCATGCTCAGATTGGTTCGCAGGGACAACTGTAGCAGTTAACAAGGCCGTAAGTTTATCCATGAGATCCATCAGCACCTGAGCCGGTGAGCGCACAGGGCCTCCTGCTCCGGCTGCTCCTAACCCGGACATTATCGCCACTGAGGCCATAGAATTTTGGCCGGGTTGAGTACCAGCCATGAAGACTCCTGCCCAGTTTGGCGACTCTGAGGGGTCCAAAATAGTGCTGCCATCGGAACAGCCCCCAAGCACACCATCTTGAACTTGATACAGCGAATCTGTTGAGCCGGCGGACGAATCACCGTCAGAGAAAACGGCCGGCTCACCATCACCTTCAGATCATTCAGGAAGTTCACCTCCGTGGATGCAACCCACAAAGGCACGCTTCACGACGGGTTGAGCTCGGGCAGGTTTCGCACGCTGAGCCGTCTCGATGAGGTCAGTGCAGCTGTCCGGCTCAGGGCCCAGCTCACCCATCTGGCCGATGAAGACGTGAATTCCGCCAAAGGGGACCCGGTACCCGTACTCAATTGAGCCGGCGTCGGGGCCCCAGCCTTCGTCGTCGATGTAGATCTTGCCGCGACGACTCTTGGTCATCCGGCCAACTGCGTATCCCTTGAGCCCTTCGAAGCTGCCCTTCAAGAACTCAAATCCACCATGCGCTGGCCCCACGGTGGGCGCCAACTGTCGTGGAATTGTCACGGCAGATGTCCTTTTGCAAGGACTTAGTCGTGGAGCCATCGCAACTAGAAAGCTTAAAGGGGTTAATCGGGACAAGGACACGCGAGGTTTATACTAGTTCAGCCCCTTACGGTGAAGGAAGGCCTACGTCTAGTTGGGTTGGAATTGCTTGAGGTTTCGATGACCAGGGAGCGAGATACGCTATGCCTGGCTCTCGATCAGTTGTTTTCTCCCTTAAGCCGCTGGCGGGTCGTCCCCTTATATACACGGGTTGACGCCCTGCGACCTATAGAGTCCCGGCCGGCTCATAAACAGTGTCCGGCTCGGCGACTAGTTACTTCTACCTTACAGTACAAGTTATACCATCATGGCGGTTTATCTTTACGGGCCTCAGAGTCGCTTGTGGGCCTTTAAGCCTTTTAGTGAACCGTCATCTTCATGCCTTGGTCTTGGGCTTCTGATGAACCTCTATTTGTGTAATCCGGCCCCTCCTGAATGGCTTACACAAATAGTCATATCCCCAACACCATAGGATTTTTTCCATTGAGTCTAGGCTAATGTTTATTTTCCTATGAAATGTGAAGGATAGGAAGAATTCCTCCATAGGAATAGAATTTCATTCCTACAAACCAAAGAGCTCTGAAGGAACTTTTCCTATAGAAATCCTATCCTATGAAAATCCTACAAAATTCCTCCAAACCAAAGGAGGCCGTCATGTGGCTTCGCCACTGGTAGTACGTACTCCCTACACAGATGATCTCAGCGTGTTTCTCATTTTGGTAAAGAATCCATGCAACCTTTTTACTCGCAAATAGGAAGAAGAATGAAAGGAACAGATCTGCATCCAGTTGCACGCGCTCCCTTAGTAGACAAGGAATCAATTCTATTAATACCCTGTTTGTTTAGTCTTTTGCTTCCGTTTTTACAGTTTTTTCACTTTAGCAAAAAAAACAAACCCCAAAACTCCCAAATAAAGCCTTTTATTTTGTTTTGGCTCATGAATCAATATCTATCTCATGATGGTACCAGCCAAAAGCCGAAGCAAAAAACCCTTATTTAGGAGTTTTCGTGGCTTTTTTGTGAAAATAAAAAAATGAAAGCAGAAGCAAAAGCCCAAAATAACAGATATTAATTCGCAAGACAGACGGAATCATCATCTTAAACTGGATTCCAGTTCCATGGGTCGACCGGCCGATGATTAGCGATCGCTACATATACAGAATTGACTCCAAAGCTAATAAGAAAGGTGACATGAGGGCTTAGGCGCAAACCCGGCCGCTCCTTTTTTTTAAGGAAATAACCCGGCCGCTCCTTCTTTTTTTTTAAGGAAATAACCCGGCCGCTCCTTCGAAATAAATAAATACCTCGCCCACTGTGGCTCGAGGGGATCCGACGCGTGCGCGAGAGAGGGGAGAAAAGAAAGGCCGGAAAGCGGTTTGGTTGGGGTATGTGCTTGTCCGTGGAGAAAAAAGGGAAGGAGTTTTGTGACTTTTTTTTGTGAGCGAGGGAGGTTTCTCTTGGTGGTCGGAGGAGCGGCAGCGTCCCCGGGTGTAGCAAAGAGATTCCGAGCACCATAAATCTGAGGTAAACGGGACTGAGTTTTCTGATGTCTCCTCCTCATTACCTCATTAGATGCGTTCAAGCTCAACGTGAGCTGAAAGGCCTCTGCCTGAAGTTGTTGCGCCCGTACGTCCAAAGCCGCCTGCTTTGTGGCTAATCTAGTATCTTCAGCTGCTAAGGTTTCCCTGGCCCGGGCGATCTCATCGCGAACCTGCGCCACCTCTGCCTCATGCTCAGATTGGTTCGCAGGGACAACTGTAGCAGTTAACAAGGCCGTAAGTTTATCCATGAGATCCATCAGCACCTGAGCCGGTGAGCGCACAGGGCCTCCTGCTCCGGCTGCTCCTAACCCGGACATTATCGCCACTGAGGCCGTAGAATTTTGGCCGGGTTGAGTACCAGCCATGAAGACTCCTGCCCAGTTTGGCGACTCTGAGGGGTCCAAAATAGTGCTGCCATCGGAACAGCCCCCAAGCACACCATCTTGAACTTGATACAGCGAATCTGTTGAGCCGGCGGACGAATCACCGTCAGAGAGAACGGCCGGCTCACCATCACCTTCAGATCATTCAGGAAGTTCACCTCCGTGGATGCAACCTACAAAGGCACGCTTCACGACGGGTTGAGCTCGGGCGGGTTTCGCACGCTGAGCCGTCTCGACGAGGTCAGTGCAGCTGTCCGGCTCAGGGCCCAGCTCACCCATCTGGCCGATGAAGACGTGAATTCCGCCAAAGGGGACCCGGTACTCATACTCAATTGAGCCGGCGTCGGGGCCCCAGCCTTCGTCGTCGATGTAGATCTTGCCGCGACGACTCTTGGTCATCCGGCCAACTGCGTATCCCTTGAGCCCTTCGAAGCTGCCCTTCAAGAACTCAAATCCACCATGCGCTGGCCCCACGGTGGGCACCAACTGTCGTGGAATTGTCACGGCAGATGTCCTTTTGCAAGGACTTAGTCGTGGAGCCATCGCAACTAGAAAGCTTAAAGGGGTTAATCGGGACAAGGACACGCGAGGTTTATACTAGTTCAGCCCCTTACGGTGAAGGAAGGCCTACGTCTAGTTGGGTTGGAATTGCTTGAGGTTTCGATGACCAGGGAGCGAGATACGCTATGCCTGGCTCTCGATCAGTTGTTTTCTCCCCTAAGCCGCTGGCGGGTCGTCCCCTTATATACACGGGTTGACGCCCTGCGACCTATAGAGTCCCGTCCGGCTCATAAACAGTGTCCGGCTCGGCGACTAGTTACTTCTACCTTACAGTACAAGTTATACCATCATGGCGGTTTATCTTTACGGGCCTCAGAGTCGCTTGTGGGCCTTTAAGCCTTTTAGTGAACCGTCATCTTCATGCCTTGGTCTTGGGCTTCTGATGAACCTCTATTTGTGTAATCCGGCCCCTCCTGGATGGCTTACACAAATAGTCATATCCCCAACACCATAGGATTTTTTCCATTGAGTCTAGGCTAATGTTTATTTTCCTATGAAATGTGAAGGATAGGAAGAATTCCTCCATAGGAATAGAATTTCATTCCTACAAACCAAAGAGCTCTGAAGGAACTTTTCCTATAGAAATCCTATCCTATGAAAATCCTACAAAATTCCTCCAAACCAAAGGAGGCCGTCATGTGGCTTCGCCACTGGTAGTACGTACTCCCTACACAGATGATCTCAGCGTGTTTCTCATTTTGGTAAAGAATCCATGCAACCTTTTTACTCGCAAATAGGAAGAAGAATGAAAGGAACAGATCTGCATCCAGTTGCACGCGCTCCCTTAGTAGACAAGGAATCAATTCTATTAATACCCTGTTTGTTTAGTCTTTTGCTTCCGTTTTTACAGTTTTTTCACTTTAGCAAGAAAAAAACCCCCCAAAACTCCCAAATAAAGCCTTTTATTTTGTTTTGGCTCATGAATCAATATCTATCTCATGATGGTATCAGCCAAAAGCCGAAGCAAAAAACCCTTATTTAGGAGCTTTCGTGGCCTTTTTGTGAAAATAAAAAAATGAAAGCAGAAGCAAAAGCCCAAAATAACAGATATTAATTCGCAAGACAGACGGAATCATCATCTTAAACTGGATTCCAGTTCCATGGGTCGACCGGCCGATGATTAGCGATCGCTACATATACAGAATTGACTCCAAAGCTAATAAGAAAGGTGACGTGAGGGCTTAGGCGCAAACCCGGCCGCTCCTTTTTTTTTTAAGGAAATAACCCGGCCGCTCCTTCTTTTTTTTTAAGGAAATAACCCGGCCGCTCCTTCGAAATAAATAAATACCTCGCCCACTGTGGCTCGAGGGAGCGCTGCCGCTCCTCCGACCACCAAGAGAAACCTCCCTCGCTCACAAAAAAAAGTCACAAAACTCCTTCCCTTTTTTCTCCACGGACAAGCACATACCCCAACCAAACCGCTTTCCGGCCTTTCTTTTCTCCCCTCTCTCGCGCACGCGTCGGATCCCCGGCGCCGGGGGACTCCGCCGGCTCACTCCCACGACTGGCGCGGGCAGAGGTAATCCGCTCCCCCGCTTCTCGACGGGTTTTTCCGGGGTGGGGGCGATATTTTGGGGGTAATCCCGCAGCTCGGAGGCCGGGATTCGGTTCTGTGGTCGTGGATGGCCGGCCGGCCGGGCGGTTCCGCCTCCGAGCCCCGGGGCTCGTCGTGCCTGCGAGTCCCGCCCGCAGCCGGGCCGGAGGACGCGATCAGGCCAAAGTTCGTCGCTTCGACGCCAAGCAAAGTCCAGTTTCCGCGTTTCATCGGCAACAAATAGGTGTCAAGTTTGCTGCTGCGGCGGTTCATCCCCTCCCCTGCAGGCCGCGGCGGTGGATTCTTTCCAGTGTTCCTGCTTGATGAAGCCTAGTTTCCGTCCCCAGATATGGGAGACCCCACCCTCTCCCTGTAGGAGAGGAGGACAAGAACAGTCATAGTCCAGTAGTACCAGTACTGTAAGCTGTGCAGCTACCGCCGCACACGCACCTGCATTCTCCTCTTGTGCCCGCGCGTCTTGTGGTTGTTGTGGTTGTTGGGGGTGGCGTTGTCTCGGAGACCACTTGCTCATGCCTTTGTCATGTCGCATACATGCTGCTTCTGCAAAACCAGGCCATCTGCTTTTGCCTTTCAATTTTGCTCTATTTTTTTGTTGCATTAACGCAAGCAACTGGAGAGCTATCAACTCAAACGAATATGTTTGTCATGTCAAGTCACTTTCTCTGAATAACTGACCTGTGTGTGAATGAAGGTCAAGAGAGTTGCTGATTCTGCTTTGCTTCCCTGAACCTGTGGCGTTGCACAAGACAAACTAACTGTCCTGCTAGGAGCCTCGAGCAGGGCTGCCCACGGCGTGCCGGAATCTTCCGTCGTCCCTCCTCCTGACCGGCTGACTTCCGATGGGATGGGGAACCCTCATAACCAGGCGCCTCAAAGTTTTTTCCTTGGCGCTGTTCGTCTACTTCGACTACAAGGTGTGTTTCTGCTTCTTTCTATGATGTTCTTTCGACATCCAGTCTCTTCTTCTGTTGTTCTGGTGGAAGCAGATTAACATCTTTCCGAGGTACAAGCAGGCTGTTCAGAAGAGAGTCCAGTGGGTTAGCGCTGTCAAGAAGAATGCTATATGGGCAAAGACGCACGAGCGGAATGCGCGTCGTGTTCTCAACCTGATGATAGAGCTAGAAGGTTTGTGGGTGAAAATGGGCCAGTATCTGTCCACAAGAGCAGACGTGCTTCCTGAGCCGTACATAGAGGTCCTGAAGCAGCTGCAGGACTCGCTTCCTCCACGCCCTCTTGAAGAGGTATGTATACATTGATTAGTGAATGGTAGATTGAAAAATAATTTAATCATAAGCATTTCCATTTTTGTAGCCAACCAATCTGGCAACATCATATAGCATGACTTAATGTAGTTCATCCTAGTCTTAGTTCTGTCTGTCGTGTGCAGGTTTGTGGAACCATAGAAAAAGAACTTGGGAAACCCATGCGTCAACTATTTGCTACTTTTGACGTTGACCCTCTTGCGACCGCATCAGTAAGTCCTGTTGCTCCCAAATGAACTATATTTTCTCTGGTGTAAATTCATAGCATGGTTGAACACTTCTTGACAGATAGCACAAGTTCATCGTGCAACTCTGGAAGACGGCAGAGAAGTGGTTGTCAAAGTTCAGCATGATGGTATCAAAGAGATCATATTAGAGGTTCTTTTCTTTTCTGGAAATAGTGTTTTGTAAGACAAGTAGGATTGCTATTGTAACTTTTCATCTGTGATCAGGATTTGAAGAATGCAAAATCATTGATCGAATGGATTGCATGGGCAGAACCTCAGTATGATTTCAACCCAATGATTGATGAATGGTGCAAGGAGGCACCCAAGGAACTTGATTTCAATCATGAAGCAGGTAGTTCTCCTTGTTCAGATTCTTAGGTACAGTCATTCATAAAGAGGTCATCATGATAATGTAAGGGGCAAAATCTACTTTCAGAGAATACTAGGACTGTCTCCAAGAATCTTAGTCGGAAAACTGAAGGTGGGAGTGGCAGTGTTTCCAGCGATGTTGACGTACTGATACCAGAAATTATTCAGGTCTAACTGTCAGCCCGAATTTATTCTTTTGTCTTGCATTAGGGTTTGCAAATCACGTGACCATCATCTGACCCATTCTTCTTTGTATCAGTCTACTGAAAAGATTCTAATTCTGGAATACATGGACGGCATTCGCTTACATGACAATGATTCATTGGAAGAATATGGTGTTGATAAGAAAAGACTCGTTGAAGAGATAACCCGTGCTTATGCTCATCAAATATACATTGACGGTTTCTTCAATGGCGATCCTCATCCTGGTATTGTAATTCTATGCTTCTTTAGGCAGATCTTGTGTTACATAAATTCTTTTCTCCAATATTTCCATTGGATTTCTTTGTGTTGCTTTCACACCGATTCATACTAACATGCTTTTCTTTTCTGTAGGCAATTTTCTTGTAAGCAAGGAACCTCCACATAAACCGATTCTCCTTGATTTTGGGCTCACTAAACGCATATCACAATCAATGAAGCAGGCACTAGCAAAGATGTTTTTATCATGCGCTGAGGTTTGTAACATTTTGATCTTACAAATAATACACATGGCATCAAAGAGTAAGAGTATCTTTTGTAGTTATAAGCAACAAGCATTTCCTTAAGATAACTGTAACCCCTCTTTGTATTATGGTTGAATCAAAAGAAGCATATCTTTTAATATTTTAACTTTTTTCATGTAATAAATATTGTGGCTCTTTATCCCTGCATTACACACCAGTGATATTGCAGACTGGTAGATGACACGGCATATTCAACAACTATAAGATAAGCAAGACAGAATCAGGAACTTGGCTTTATTTTTGCGATCATGTTTTTTCCTATAGTAAATTATTAAATTTCACGCGACACCACTTGATCATAGGCACAAATGTAAATTTTTGTTAGATGTTTGATTCATTCTATCTTTTGTCGCTTATTACTAGCTTCCCATTCTTTTGTTTAAACTCTATAATTTAAAATTCTGAGATCAACGTGTAGGGGGACCAAGTGGCACTGCTGTCAGCCTTTGCAGAGATGGGGCTTAAGCTGCGAGTTGACATGCCTCAGCAGTCTATGGAGATTGCCTCAATATTTTTTCGCCAGTCCACTACAGCAACTGAAGCGAAAGTATGCTGAAGGCCCGTTCTAGATTTTCTTTGTTCCTAATACTGCAGGAAGTTGTAGTAACTGGTTGGTTGTGGTTTGTTCCTACTTATTAGGAGAACATTAAAGCATTGAATGAGCAAAGAGAACGAAACGCCAAAGCCCTTCAAGAGAAGATGAAATTGAACAAGAAGGAGGTTAAACATTTCAATCCTGTGAGTAGCCATGCCCAGCTAATTACTTTCCTTAAGCTGTGTTGGGTTTGTCAACCAAGAGACCGGTGTTAAATGAAGGTTTTCTTGCTATCAGGTTGATGCTTTCCCTGGGGATGCGATAATTTTTATGAGGGTCTTGAATCTTCTTAGAGGTATGTCTTTGTCTCTTGAACTTGTACATTCCTCTGACATGTCCATCATCTCACAGTGGCTGTTTTTCATTTATACCTGCAGGGCTTTCAGCTTCACTGAATGTTAGGATAGTTTATCTGGACATCATGAGACCATTTGCTGAATCAACTTTGCTAGGGTGAGATGCACGCCATGCCTGTGTTTTGCATCAGCTTTGTGCGGATCATTCTTTTCGAATTGCTAATAATTTAGGCTTCATTGATATCAGGAGTATGACACGTGGGCCCTCAACTAATAGCGAGTGGATTTATGACTCACCTGTTAACTCTGAAGTGGAGTCTAAACTGAGGAGTCTTCTACTCGAGATGGGAAGCGACAAAATTTTGGGACTACAAGTGGGTCAATAATCTCATGCCACTCATTTACATGCCATGACAGTACTGTAGCAATATTTTGTATGCCGAAATTTCACATCACGAGTTTACCAACGATATCTGCATACGGTTGTCTTGTTGCAACGCAGCCTTACTGATATTCCTCCCGCAGGTATGCGCATACAAAGATGGAAAGGTCATAATAGACACCGCTGCTGGTACATTAGGGAAATACGATCCACGTCCCGTTCAGCCTGATTCTCTGTTTCCGGTTTTCTCGGTGACGAAGGGTATCACTGCTGGAATGGTACATTGGCTCGTCGACCAAGGGTGAGTGGTTAATTTCAGCACCAAGTTTTTTCTTAGCATGCCACTGTAAATCTGTTTGCAGGCCATCTGGCTGCATTATGCTGTAGAATTAGTCGTGCTATGTGCAATATTTTTGCTCATCGTCATATTCATCTTCATCTTAGTTTTACTCGTACTACATGAAAAAGGGCCTAGAAGTATAAACATGGTAGCATGTTGCAAGGAAACAGGGTATTCTCTCTCAGTATACTCAACATTCAGTGTACTATGTTGCTGTAGTTTTAGTTGCAGTCTCACTTTACCCTTTCCATTTCTTCCCTGCGTCTAAAAAACGGACAGGGATCAGGTGACTTGCCCACTGCGAGTCACGCCGTAACTTGTGGGCACCCATCCATTTGATCTGAAATGGACAGCCCAGATCAAGTCCAGTAGCAACAAGGACTATTATTCACGATTTACTGTTCATGAGGTACTGTAGACCGGATCCTGTAGACGTACACTGTAGCTGTCTCATTGTTTACGTCGAAGGGTATAAAGAGGGTGGCAAGTCGCTATACTGTTCACCGGTACTCGCCCACAGCAAGTCACCGGATCTCAGTCCCTAAAAAACGGACAGCGCTGAGCGTCCCTCTCTTTCTCTCTCCCCGACCGAAGGGCCCCATCCCACCCCCACTTCCCCACGAGATTTTCAAAAAACCCCCTTCCCTCCACCCAAAACCCTAAGCCGCCCCAGACTGCGGCGGTGATGGAGGTGCCACCGGAGATGCTCGACGCCCTGGCAGGATGGTTCACGCAGACGCTCTCCCCCGCCGCTGAGCAGAGCCTCTCCGCCACAGCCTCCACCCCGGGCTTCGCGCTTTGTGGATGTTATTGGCAGCATCCACTGTTGGTCGAAAAGAAAGTCTCACTTCACAGAAGTCACACTTTTTTTTTGACATTATGTGTGTTCTGAGTTCTGACGCACCTAAAAGGATCTGTGCTTCTAGTTTAGGCTTCCTAGCATCTCATTCTTATGTGAAGCAGATCCTTTGGATCTCTGGCTGTTGTGCATGATTCTCTTTGGAGAACAATAAGCATCTTTTCCATGTTGCCTTATGCTTTTATACACTTTATCTTGTCCATATAGTGACTGTATGCTCTGATCTTTCAGGAAGTTGAAGTATGAAGAAACAGTTGCCGATATATGGCCAAAATTTGGGACTAACAAAAAGGAGCTAATCAAGGTGCAAAAACTTATTTCACTTATGCTATGTAATGAGACACAGTGTTTCAGGATAATAACAGACTCATTTGTCACTTCGTAATAAAGGTGCACCATCTTCTCAATCATACATCTGGTTTACATAATGCTCTGGGAGATGTGGTCAAAACCGATCCTATGTCGGTATGTGATTGGGAAGAGATGCTAGACCAGATTGCCAAATCTACACCCGAAACTGAGCCTGGTTCATCACAAATTTATCACTACCTATCCTTTGGTTGGCTGTGTGGCGGTCTCATAGAGGTATAATTAATCTAAGGAAGTGCACTCATACTGCTTCTGTTGTAACTTTATTTATGTATCCTAACACTGGCATTTGACAATAACAGCATGCATCGGGGAGGAAGTTTCAAGAGATCCTAGAAGAGGCTATTGTTCATCCTCTTCACATCGAGGGAGAGCTATATGTCGGAATTCCTCCAGGTATGTTGACAGATCTAAAAAGGAAGTGTTTAGATACTTTACAATATTTGTTCTTTGGTTTTTCCGTGATTATGCAAATTGTCTCCTATATGCTGCTTTTCTTCAGTCTGAAAGAGTCAGAAACAGAAGTACTGGTACAATGTTTGAAATTTAACTTCATGAAAAACGAAACCCTAGGGAGAGACTACAGCGTACCTGGAAATAACACATTGTATTACTAATTCAGCATATGGTGATCAAGACAACTTTGGACTAAGCTTCAATTTCCAGTTCCGAGAGGCACTTCTTACAAGGCTGACGTTGTTCATTACCTGTGCCCTTTTTAGGTGTTGAGTCTCGCCTGGCAACGCTGACGGTCGACATGGAAGAAATTCAGAAGCTACAAGGGATCAAGCCAGGGCCAGACGTCCCACCGGAACTGCTGAGCGGCATTGCGCAGATGGCGGCTGGCGTACCAGCTATGTTCAACACGCTGAATGTTCGCCGCGCCATTATCCCCGCCGCCAACGGCCACTTATCTGCCCGTGCGCTTGCTCGGTACTACGCGGCGCTGGCAGCCGGCGGTGCCATCCCCCCGCCGCACTCCAGCAATGCCAAGCCGCTCCTGGGCAGCCACGTGCACACGCCGGCATTCCCCACCGCCGCCACGTCCAAGAAGAAGAAGAGAGGCTCGGCGAAGAAGAGTAGAGGAAGCTCGAGCTCGATGGAGAAGGTCGAGTATGCCCAGCTGCGCACCAGCGACGCCGACAGCGAAGTGTCGGTGGCGGCATCAGGGAGCACCGGCGGCAGGTTGTTCAGCAACAGCGACAGCGGCATCATGGATGCGTTCATGGGCGTCGGCGAGTACTCAGGCATGATCCACCCGAACGGCAAGTTCGGGCTCGGGTTCAGGAGGTACGGCAGGTCCGGCGCGCCGCCGACGGGGTTTGGGCACTCCGGGATGGGCGGGTCGAACGGGTTCTGCGACCCGGAGCACGGGTTCGCCATCGCCGTGACGGTGAACAAGATGGCGCTGGGGTCCGTCACGCGGCGCGTGGTGCGGTTCGTGTGCGAGGAGCTGGGCGTGCCGGTGCCCGACGAGTTCTCCGTCGCCGGGGAGAAGGGGCCCGACATGGTGCTCAACCTCGCGCCGCCGGCGGAGTAGGTTGACATGTAGTGTAGATATTAATACACACACGCGCGGGGGTCATTTTGACGGGGCGTTTTTACACTGTAAAACTTCAGTAGCGGCTTGTACGTATGGAAATATAATTCTTGATGTGAATGATGGAAGAGGAGAATGCAAAATTGGCTCTAATACGTCAATTATTTGGTGAACTTTGCTCATTGCCGTTACAAAAACCAGGTTTATTTGCTACAGCTCCCTTTACTAACGAGCAACTGGCAACAAAATAATGTTATCCATTATGGAGGTGCGAATTTTTTAGTCAAGGGATTATTTTAACACGGTACAATAACACATGTTCACATACACTCATCCGTATAAGCACCAATGCCAAGTACAGGACTTGTACTCTGGTGGGTTAGTTAACCTAACCTTTAAACTAGGCTTAATTCTCACAGTCAATGGAATTGAGAAAACTAATTGTAGTTTCTCAGCTACGGCATGAAACCATACAAATGTGATCCTCAACTTTTTAAAACTAGTCATGCGCACTTACTAACCCAATTGACAATGAAAGACATTTACATAAATAAAATGAGAAAGATAAAAATATCTAATAAAAACAATGATGCTTTTTATAATCATTACTATGTTGAATCAAATATAAATTATTGGACACTGCCCTACATGTATTAAAAAAAGGAAATTTTAGGAAAACTAGTGAAAAGAGGAAATGTGGGAAAACTATGGTTCCATTACTCAAACAGGCGCAGCTAGATCGCTGGCCAACAGCACACTTACATCATCCGGCACTGCCTCCAACCACAGCCGTTGGGGCTCCTGGCCATTGCTACCCAACGCAGCAAGGGCGTGGGCGATTTTATTACAGTCTCGAGGAACAAATGAGAAGGCAAATGTGCTGAAATTGAGACGGATATCTCTGAAGAGAACACCTTCCGGGGCCCGATCATACTCGGAGCTCTGTACTGCGTGCAGGAGGGTTTGGCAATCCGATTCCACCACTATGTTGGAGATTCCCCATACTGCAGCAGCCGACAGCACCTGAAGGCATGCCTCCGCTTCAGTCTGGATTGCACTGACTGCATGTTGAATCTTTCCTGCCCCCGCCCCGACTGCATCTCCATCTCCAGTAAGTATTATCACGGATTACAAATCCCCATCCTCCGGACCCTGCAGTATTATGGAACGCCCCATCGACATTGATTTTCAATTGCTCCCCATCAGGCTTTGTCCATCTGCATGCCGGTCTGGCGGTCCGTTCCGTCACTGAATTCATTTTGAGCTGCAGGTGTTCCAAAGCCCAGGATCTCACTTGACCAGCCGTGTTCTCCCTTTGTTTAATTTATTCCTTTGGTTCCACCATTTCCATAGCATGCATGCCACTAGCACTTGGTCTTGTTCACCTAGTGTGATTATAATCTGCTGTACCACTTGCCTGGCATTTGCACAGGCACAAAGCCCTAGTCGAACATCTTCCAGCTGCATTTCTCTCCAGAGTTTCTTCGCCTCCTTGCATGCATCTTATGAATAAATGGCACCCGTCTTCATCCAGTCTTCGGCAGCACAAACAGAGAGTATCACATTCGATCCCTTTACGACTGATGTTCGATTTGACAAGCAGGCTATTGTGAGCCAGACGCCACAGGAACTCTTATGATTTGCCTTTTCTAAGACTTCTCATTTCCATATCATTTGGTACTCTTATGATTTTAGCCAATTGACAATGAAAGGAATTCACGAAAGTTAAAAAAAAGGGAAGGAAATAAAATTTTAATAATAATAATAAATATTTTATAATCATGAAAAAAAATGTAAATTTAAATATAATTTATTGGACGCTCATGGTAAGAGGGCATATGGATTCTTTGTTAGGTTTTATTAATAGTTGGTATTTTGAAAATACTTATGACTTACACCTTTTTCTAAGACTTATCATTTCCATATCTTTTGGCAACTATGAACAACTTATTAACTACGATTGATCTTATGGTTTTAGCCAATACAAATATACTTTCTTATGTATTCCATCAGTAAAGACTTTAATGATCTATACGCTCTTATATTTCTTTACGGAGGGAGTATATTTTTGTAATCTTACTTTTGAACTTGTTAAGAAAATGGTGTTTTCCATTACTTTTCGCTAATAGTTTGACACTCTACTCATTTTTTAAATCAAGTTTGTTGCAACTATGTGAAACCAAACAATGCGTTAATGGTGAAACCACTTTGACTGGTGTGGACTAGCAATTTTTCTTCTCTCCAAAATTTGAGGTTCAAATGTAGCTTGTATGACTACAAAATTTCAGGACCAAAACAAGACCTAGTTGAAGTACAAGGACATAGGGCAACTTTTTTTTTTGAAGATGTCGTAGATGTGAGTACTGTAAAGCTAACTAATAGTCTGTATAATAGCAAGCTTTAAGATGTCCTTCGTTTCCTTATTTTATTTCAGTGAGAATTGTCCTCTATAAAAGACGATTTCTACGTGGATCGGCAAACACGTGAGTGATGCGACTGGTCAAAATAGTAGCCAAGGACATGTATACGGCATTGTGCTTGTGCGTCGGCTATAGTTAACGGATCACCCATTTCACCTCTCCTATTATTTTTATTTTTAGGAGAGGCGAAATTGGGAAAAGCATTCCAAATTTATGAATTAATTAACAATTTCAATAATACACACACTTTGAAACTCATCACCATATCCGTCTTGCCCCGATGTCGTGTCCACCAGCAGGGAGTGCCCAGTACGACCCAGTCAAAGGGGAGGCCCAAGACTGCCTGGGCTGGCCCATCTAGCGATCCACACACGCAACCTGGCTCACACAGAGTGATTTATCTGTTTTGTTTCACTAGTTCCTTTTCGTGGTTTCCCTCTAGCTAGGGTTATGTTTCTCTCGGGGCGACTAGCCGCCGTCGAGACTTGATCTTCCCTACCGCCGATCCACCCGCAGTTTCTCCCCTCTCCGGGGACTCAAGGGGGTCGTCTCGTTGCACCTCCCCTGCCCGGACTCGCTGCTGGGAGGATCGAGGTCTAGGGCTCCTGCAAAAACCCAATCTGTTCTCTCGGGTTAGGGATCTACATGGCGTCTGAAGCAGGCCCGACTGGGGTCAGCGATGTGGAGAAGATGATGCAAGAACTAGGCCCGAAAGAAGAAGATCTAGATGATGTTGTTTTTGATGAGAAGGAAGCCCCACCGGCGGCGGCTAGGTGGATTGCGCTGGCTAGGGTTAACTCTGATAAACCCTATAGTCAGTTCTGGTTCTTTAAGAACATGAGATCGGCTTGGGACCTCGCACAGGAAGCCAAGTTCAAGCCTCTGGAGGACAGCCTGTACACCATCCAATTCTCCTGCCTAGGGGATTGGGAGAGAGTCATGCATGAGGGCCCGTGGCACTTCCGGGGAGACGCAGTCATCCTCAAGGAGTACGATGGGGTGACAAAGCCATCTACAGTTAGACTGGACAGAATTGAGATTTGGATCCAGATTCACGATGTCCCTGATCTCTATGCTCATCTGGTTCCGTCCCTGGCGGCTAAGGTAGGTGAGGTGCTGTTCACGGAACCCCAATCTCAAGATTTCGCGGGAAACTTTCACCGTGTGTGGATTAGGATCAATGTCGATAAACCCCTCAAAAACGCAGTTTCCATGATTCGAAGTGGCGAGCGTCAGATCTACAAGGTCCAGTATGAAAAGCTTCCCGATTGGTGTGCGGTTTGTGGCATGTTAGGCCACCTGTTCAAGGAGCACGAAAACGGCATCCACCCTCCATCGGCTCTTGTCTTCAAGAACCTAAGGGCTTCATGGTTTATGCGAAGCGGCAGAGGTCCAGGTGGTGGACGCGGCCGGAGAGGCGGACGTAGAGGCAGCCGAACGGGAAGGGGAGGACGAGGCGAGGCCACAAGCTCCCAGTTCAGCGGTGCAGAGGAGGAGTTTACTGTAAGTGACCTAGAGATGCAGGATGCTGAGAGGAACAGGAAGAGGGGATCGGAACCAGCAGCTGCCAATGGAAAAGCATTGTTGCCAAGTGGCCCAGTTCAAGCGCTGGCAGCAAAACACGGCAAGGTCTTAACACTTCCACCTCCGGCAGCGCCTCTGAGCCCAAGTGCAAAACAGGATCTGAAGCGTGCAAAAGTAGTGACAGAAGAGGAGAAGAGTGCAGCAGCATTGCAAGGTGTTCCAAGTGTGAGCGACTCAAAGTTGGCGGGCCCGAGTGACAGGCACCGCCGAGCCCAATGAGTGTGCTATGCTGGAACTGTCGTGGCGTGGGCAAAGCCGTGACAGTCCTTGAACTTCGCGATTTCGCGAGGAAATTTGCCCCTGCCCTTCTTTGTATTGTAGAAACTCAGCTTGATGGCTCGAGGGTAGAAGCACTAGCAGGAACACTTGGTTATGATCATGGTCATGCAGTCAGTAGTCAGGGTAGAAGTGGTGGTATCAGTATTTTCTGGAATGATGGAATAATAGTGGAAATTTTGGGTTATTCGGTGTACCATCTTGATTGTTCTATTTTAGAACCGGGAGAGGATCCTTGGAGGCTTACAGTAGTATATGGCGAAGCGCAAACACACCAAAGGCACCAAACTTGGGACGTGTTAAAGAACATAAGCACTTTGAGTGACCTCCCATGGCTATGCTTAGGTGATTTCAACGAAGTTTTACGTCCGGAAGAGAATGTGGGCATTGGCCAACGAAGCAATGCTCAAATCCAGGCCTTCAGGGATGCCGTGGACGTTTGCATGTTGATGGACATTGGGTATGTAGGGATCCCTTGGACCTTTGAAAAGAAGGTGACGGGAGGCTCGTTTACCCGTGTTCGCCTTGACCGAGCGCTGGCCTCGACAAGCTGGCATGATCGCTTCCCTCTAGCGGAACTTACTCACCAGGTGGCGGCCACGTCAGACCACAACGCAATTTTGGCAAGGCTGAACAGAGAGGAAGGGCAACAGCAAAGGCCGAATCCGTTCAAGTATGAGGTCATGTGGGAGGGCCATGACACCTGGGCGAGCATGATAGCCGATGCATGGTCAACTCCAGGAGCAGCGAACAGGGTGGAGGAGATGCGCTTAAAACTTCTGGCGCTATCACAGGACCTGGGACGGTGGAATAATAACACTTTCGGAAGTGTGCGCAAGGAGATCAAAAGATTGAAACGGGAGTTAGAGAAGCTTCGGGCTGATACAGGCCGGACTGCACCAACACATGTGGAGCTAAAAATCAATGAATCGCTGGTGGAGCTATACCATAGGGAGGAGATAATGTGGCGGCAGAGATCCAGGGTCGAGTGGCTTACCTCAGGCAACAGGAACACAAAGTTCTTCCACTTGAGGGCGAGCATACGCCGTAAAAAGAATATGATCAAGGCTCTGAAGAATTCATTGGGTATAATCACAGAGGATCCGGAGGAGTTGAAGGCCATTGTTCAAATTTTTAATCAGTCATTGTATACATCCGAGGGAGTTAGCAACATGGAAACGCTCCTTAACTGTGTCCCAACAAAAGTGACAGCCGAGATGAATGACCTGTTGTGTAACCCCTATTCAAATGAGGAGGTCAAGTCAGCTCTCTTCCAGATGTTCCCAACCAAAGCTCTAGGCCCTGACGGTTTCCCGGCTCACTTTTACCAGAGGCATTGGGACTTATGTGGTGCGGAGGTGACAGCTGCAGTACTGCGGATTATCAGAGGGGAGGAGAGCCCGGAGAGCATCAACGATACTATACTTGTTCTGATGCCCAAGGTAACAAACCCCACTGAAATATCCCAGTTCAGGCCCATAAGTCTTTGTAATGTTCTGTATAAAATTGCTTCCAAAGTCATTGCAAATAGGCTCAAATAGATATTGCCAGACATTATCTTTGAGGAGCAAAGTGCTTTTGTTCCGGGCAGGCTCATAACTGACAATATCATGAGTGCATATGAATGTCTGCATTTTATGAAGCACAGCAAATCAAAATCCAACAGCTATTGTGCACTAAAGCTCGATATGATGAAGGCATATGACAGGCTGGAATGGGATTATCTGGAAGCTATCATGGGAAAGCTAGGTTTTGCTAACTCCTGGATCAAAATGGTAATGAGCATGGTGCGGTCAGTCTCTTTTTCAGTGCTTTTCAATGGCGAACTTTTGGATCAGTTTTTGCCTAGCAGAGGTATACGGCAGGGAGATCCGATATCCCCTTATCTTTTCTTAATTGCAGCGGAGGGCCTTTCGTGCCTCCTGAAAACCAGTTCTTCGTCATCAAATCTTGTTGGATTGAAGGTGGCACCAACGGCCCCGGCCGTGAACCACCTACTTTTCGCTGATGACAGCCTGCTGCTTTTTAAGTCAGGAACTGAGGGTGCAGAAGCGGCATCAAACCTATTGGATAACTATTGTTTGGCATCGGGGCAAAGGATAAACCATGACAAGTCATCTATTTTCTTCAGTAGAGGCTGTCCGCAAGTGGTAAGAGATGTTGTCAAGAATATTTTGAATGTCCACAATGAATCACTCAGCGACCGGTACCTGGGGATGCCAACTGACATTGGGCATTCCAAAAACGATACGTTCAAGTACTTGAGAGATCGAGTATGGGAGAAAGTGAAAGGATGGATGGAGAAGCTGTTATCTGCTGCAGGCAAGGAGGTGTTGATCAAAGCGGTGGCTCAAGCTATTCCAGTGTATTCGATGTCCTGTTTCCGTCTACCCCGGGGTTTGTGTGAGAGCATCACTTCACTAATTAGACAATTTTGGTGGGGAAGCAAACGGGGAAAACGAAAGCCTAGCTGGGTGTCTTGGGACGTGTTGACCCTACCAAAGCACTTGGGAGGACTCGGTTTCCGGGACATGGAGATGTTTAATCTTGCCATATTGGCCAGGCAAGCCTGGAGGATGTTGCAAAACCCCTCATCTCTGAGCACAAAAATTCTGAAGGCGGTCTATTATCCAGCAACTGACATCTTCGGAGCAGCGCTTGGGTCACATCCATCCCAGATATGGAGAGCGATTTTGGATGGGAGAGACATCATGGTTCAGGGACTCATCCGCCAGATTGGTAATGGGGAATCAACAGAGATATGGAAAGATAACTGGCTACCGAGAGAAAAATTAAAGAGACCCATCACGTCCCTAGCTCCTGATCCACCAGTCAAGGTCTCAGATTTGATAGACCATACCTCGTCAACATGGAAAGTGAACCTGGTGAGATCGGTTTTCTTACCGATCGATGCAGAAGCAATATTACAGATCCCTCTATGCACTCGCCAAGTGGAAGACTTTTGGGCATGGTCAGAAGAGAGAAGGGGTATTTTCTCGGTGCGTTCTACGTACAAGATGATCCAACGTATAAAGTTGAGCAAGGAGAATTGGCTATACGAACAGGGAGGTTCCTCGGCATCTAATGGTAATAACCAAGGCTGGGAGGAGCTGTGGCGGATCAACGTTCCTGCTAAACTGAAATTTTTCCTATGGAGGCTTGCCAGACACACTACACCAACAACAGCCCTCCTACACTACCGAAACATGTCCACGTCCAGTGCCTGCTGCCTCTGTGGAGCAGTGGACACATGGCGCCACGCTCTCCTCGAATGCTCGGTTTCCAGAAGCACATGGGCACTAACAAGCGAAGCAATTCTTGACAAGCTTAATGCCTCTGTAGAGGACAACACGAAGAGATGGATATTTACTTGTTGGAAATATGCCCTAGAGGCAATAATAAAATGGTTATTATTATATGTCTTTGTTCATGATAATTGCCTATTGTTCATGCTATAATTGTGTTATCCGGAAATCGTAATACATGTGTGAATACATAGACCACAACACATCCCTAGTGAGCCTCTAGTTGACTAGCTCGTTGATCAAAAGATAGTCATGGTTTCCTGACTATGGACATTGGATGTTATTGATAACGGGATCACATCATTAGGAGAATGATGTGATGGACAAGACCCAATCCTAAGCATAGCTCAAAGATCGTGTAGTTTGTTTGTTGTAGCTTTTCTGAATGTCAAGTATCATTTCCTTAGACCATGAGATTGTGCAACTCCCGGACACCGTAGGAGTGCATTGGGTGTGCCAAACGTCACAACTTAACTGGGTGACTATAAAGGTACATTATAGGTATCTCTGAAAGTGTCTGTTGGGTTGGCATGAATCGAGACTGGGATTTGTCACTCCGTATGACGGAGAGGTATCTCTGGGCCCACTCGGTAATGCATCATCATAATGAGCTCAATGTGATCAAGTGGTTGATCACGGAATCATGCATTACGGTATGAGTAAAGTGACTTGCCGGTAACAAGACTGAACAAGGTATTGGGATACCGACGATCGAGTCTCGGGCAAGTAATGTACCAATTGACAAAGGGAATTGTATACGGATTGATTGAATCCTCGACATCGTGGTTCATCTGATGAGATCATCGAGGAGCATGTGGGAGCCAACATGGGTATCCAGATCCCGCTGTTGGTTATTGACCGGAGAGTCGTCTCGGTCATGTCTGCATGTCTCCCGAACCCGTAGGGTCTACACACTTAAGGTTCGGTGACGCTAGGGTTGTTAGGAAGACTTGTATGTGATTACCGGATGTTTTTCGGAGTCCCGGATGAGATCCCAGACGTCACGAGGAGTTCCGGAATGGTTCGGAGGTGAAGATTTATATGTAGGAAGATGTCATATGGTCACCGGAAAGGTTCGGGGGCATATCGGTATTGTACCGGGGCCACCGGAGGGGTTCCGGGGGTCCATCGGGAGGGGCCACCTCTCTCGGAGGACCTAATGGGCTGTAGAGGAAAGGGAACCAGCCCTACATGGGCTGGCTGCATCCCCCCCTTGGGCCCATGCGCCTAGGGTTGGGGGGGGGGGAAACCCTAAAGGGGGCGCCCCCCTTGCTTGGGGGGCAAGCCCCGTCCCCCTGGCCGCCACCCCCCTCTAGATCTCATCTAGAGGGGGCCGGCCCCCTTCCTCCTTCCCCTACAAATAGAGGGGCAAGGGGAGGGCTGCAGACAACATCCAAGGCGCAACCCCTCCCCTCCCCAACACCTCTCCTCCTCCGTAAAAGCTTGGCGAAGCCCTGCCGGAGTACTGCAACTTCACCACCACCACGCCGTCATGCTGCTGTTGGAGCCCTCTTCCTCAACCTCTCCCTCCTCCTTGCTGGATCAAGGCGCGGGAGACGTCCTTGCTCCGTACGTGTGTTGAACGCGGAGGTGCCTTCCGTTCGGCGCTAGGATCTTCGGTGATTTGGATCACGACGAGTACGACTCCATCAACCCCGTTCTCTTGAACGCTTCCGCTCGTGATCTACAAGGGTATGTAGATGCAGTCCTCTCTCCCTCGTTGCTAGATAACTCCATAGATAGATCTTGGTGATGCGTAGAAAATTTTAAAATTCTGCTACGTCCCCCAACAGTGGCATCATGAGCTAGGTCTATGCGTAGTTTCTATGCACGAGTAGAACACAAAGTAGTTGTGGGCATTGATATTGTCAATTTGCTTGCCGTTACTAGTCTTATCTTGATTCGGCGGCATCGTGGGATGAAGCGGCCCGGACCGACCTTATACGTACGCTTACGTGAGACTGGTTCCATCGACTGACATGCACTAGTTGCATAAGGTGGCTGGCGGGTGTCTGTCTCTCCCACTTTAGTCAGATCGGATTCGATGAACATGATCCTTATGAAGGGTAAATAGAAATTGGCAATTCACGTTGTGGTTTTGGCGTAGGTAAGAAACGTTCTTGCTAGAATCCTATAGCAGCCACGTAAAAACTTGCAACAACAATTAGAGGACGTCTAACTTGTTTTTGCAGCAAGTGTTTTGTGATGTGATATGGCCAAAGGATGTGATGAATGATATATGTGATGTATGAGATGATCATGTTCTTGTAATAGGAATCACGACTTGCATGTCGATGAGTATGACAACCGGCAGGAGCCATAGGAGTTGTCTTTATTTATTTATGACCTGCGTGTCAACATAAACGTCATGTAATTACTTTACTTTATTGCTAAATCGTTAGCCATAGTAGTAGAAGTAATAGATGACGAGACAACTTCAAGAAGACACGATGATGGAGATCATGATGATGGAGATCATGGTGTCATGCCGGTGACAATGATGATCATGGAGCCCCGAAGATGCAGATCAAAAGGAGCAAATGATATTGGCCATATTATGTCACTGTTTGATTGCATGTGATGTTTATCATGTTTTACATCTTATTTGCTTAGAACGATGGTAGCTTAAATAAGATGATCCCTCGTAATAATTTCAGGAAAGTGTTCCCCCTAACTATGCACCGTTGCGAAGGTTCGTTGTTTTGAAGCACCACGTGATGATCGGGTGTGATAGATTCTAACGTGCGAATACAACGGGTGTAAGCCAGATCTACACACGCAATACACTTAGGTTGACTTGACGAGCCTAGCATGTACAGACATGGCCTCGGAACACAGAAGACCGAAAGGTCGAGCATGAGTCATATAGAAGATACGATCAACATGAAGATGTTCACCGATGTTGACTAGTCCGTCTCACGTGATGATTGGACACGACCTAGTTAACTCGGATCATGTTATACTTAGATGACTGGAGGGATGTCTATCTGAGTGGGAGTTCATTGAATAATTTGATTAGATGAACTTAATTATCATGAACTTAGTCTAAAATCTTTACAATATGTCTTGTAGATCAAATGGCCCACGTTGTCCTCAACTTTAACGCGTTCCTAGAGAAAACCAAGCTGGAAGACGATGGCAACAACTATACGGACTGGGTCCGGAACCTGAGGATCATCCTCATAGCTGCCAAGAAAGATTATGTCCTAGAAGCACCGCTAGGTGACGTACCCGTCCCACAGAACCAAGACGTTATGAACGCTTGGCAGGCACGTGCTGATGATTACTCCCTCGTTCAGTGCGGCATGCTTTACATCTTAGAACCGGGGCTCCAAAAGCGTTTTGAGCGACACGGAGCATATGAGATGTTCGAAGAGCTGAAAATGGTTTTCCAAGCTCATGCCCGGGTCGAGAGATATGAAGTCTCCGACAAGTTCTTCAGCTGTAAGATGGAGGAAAATAGTTCTGTCAGTGAACACATACTCAAAATGTCTGGGTTGCATAACCGCTTGACTCAGCTGGGAGTTAATCTCCCGGATGACGCGGTCATTGACAGAATCCTTCAGTCGCTTCCACCAAGCTACAAGAGCTTTGTGATGAACTTCAATATGCAGGGGATGGAAAAGACCATTCCTGAGGTATATTCAATACTGAAATCAGCAGAGGTAGAAGTCAAAAAGGAACATCAAGTGTTGATGGTGAATAAAACCACTAAGTTCAAGAAAGGCAAGGGTAAGAAGAACTTCAAGAAGGACGGCAAGGGAATTGCCGCGCCCGGTAAGCAAGATGCCGGGAAGAAGCCAAAGAATGGACCCAAGCCCGAGACTGAGTGTTTTTATTGCAAGGGAAGTGGTCACTGGAAGCGGAACTGCCCCAAATACTTAGCGGACAAGAAGGCCGGCAACACGAAAGGTATATGTGATATACATGTAATTGATGTGTACCTTATCAGTACTCGTAGTAGCTCCTGGGTATTTGATACCGGTGCGGTTGCTCACATTTGTAACTCAAAGCAGGAGCTGCGGAATAAGCGGAGATTGGCGAAGGACGAGGTGACGATGCGCATCGAGAATGGTTCCAAGGTCGATGTGATCGCCGTCGGCACGCTACCTCTACATTTACCTACGAGATTAGTTTTAAACCTCAATAATTGTTATTTAGTGCCAGCTTTGAGCATAAACATTGTATCAGGATCTCGTCTAATTCGAGATGGCTACTCATTTAAATCTGAGAATAATGGTTGTTCTATTTATATGAGAGATATGTTTTATGGTCATGCTCCAATGGTGAATGGTTTATTCTTAATGAATCTCGAGCGTAATGCTACACATATTCATAGTGTGAATACCAAAAGATGTAAGGTTGATAATGATAGTCCCACATACTTGTGGCACTGCCGCCTTGGTCACATAGGTGTCAAACGCATGAAGAAGCTCCATGCAGATGGACTTTTAGAGTCTCTTGATTACGAATCATTTGACATGTGCGAACCATGCCTCATGGGTAAAATGACCAAGACTCCGTTCTCAGGAACAATGGAGCGAGCAACCAACTTATTGGAAATCATACATACTGATGTGTGCGGTCCAATGAGTGTTGAGGCTCGCGGTGGCTATTGTTATGTTCTCATCCTCACTGATGACTTGAGTAGATATGAGTATGTCTACTTAATGAAACACAAGTCTGAGACCTTTGAAAAGTTCAACGAATTTCAGAGTGAGGTTGAGAATCAACGTGATAGGAAAATCAAGTTCTTGCGATCAGATCGTGGGGGAGAATACTTGAGTCATGAATTTGGCACACACTTAAAAAATGTGGAATAGTTTCACAACTCACGCCGCGTGGAACACCTCAGCGTAATGGTGTGTCCGAACGTCATAATCACACCCTATTAGATATGGTGCGATCTATGATGTCTCTTACCGATTTACCACTGTCATTTTGGGGCTATGCTTTAGAGACTGCCACATTCACTTTAAATAGGGCTCCGTCAAAATCCGTTGAGATGACACCGTATGAATTATGGTTTGGGAAGAAACCTAAGCTGTTGTTTCTAAAAGTTTGGGGATGCGATGCTTATGTCAAGAAACTTCAACCTGAAAAGCTCGAACCCAAGTCGGAAAAATGCGTCTTCATAGGATATCCTAAAGAAACTGTTGGGTATACCTTCTACCTAAGATCCGAAGGCAAGATCTTTGTTGCCAAGAATGGGTCCTTTCTAGAGAAAGAGTTTCTCTCGAAAGAAATAAGTGGGAGAAAGGTAGAACTTGATGAAGTATTACCTCCTGAGGTGCCTGCACCGACTAGAGAGGAAGTTGATGATGATGATCATGAAACTTCAGATCAAGTTGCTACTGAACTTCCTAGGTCCACAAGGACACGTTCCGCACTAGAGTGGTACGGCAACCCTGTCTTGGAAATCATGTTGTTAGACAACGGTGAACCTTCGAACTATGAAGAAGCGATGGCGGGCCCGGATTCCGACAAATGGCTGGAAGCCATGAAATCCGAGATAGGATCCATGTATGAAAATGAAGTATGGACTTTGACTGACTTGCCCGTTGATCGGCGAGCCATAGAAAATAAATGGATCTTTAAGAAGAAGACATACGCGGATGGTAATGTGACCATCTATAAAGCTCGGCTTGTCGCTAAGGGTTATCGACAAGTTCAAGGGGTTGACTACGATGAGACTTTCTCACCCGTAGCAAAGCTGAAGTCCGTCCGAATCATGTTAGCAATTGCCGCATTCTATGATTATGATATATGGCAAATGGACGTCAAAACGGCATTCCTTAATGGTTTCCTTAAGGAAGAATTGTATATGATGCAGCCAGAAGGTTTTCTTGATCCTAAGAATGCTGACAAGGTGTGCAAGCTCCAACGCTCGATTTATGGGCTGGTGCAAGCATCTCGGAGTTGGAACATTTGTTTTGATGAGATGATCAAAGCGTTTGGGTTTATGCAGACTTATGGAGAAGCTTACATTTACAAGAAAGTGAGTGGGAGCTCTGTAGCATTTCTCATATTGTATGTGGATGACATACTGTTGATGGGAAATGATATAGAATTCTTGGAAAGCATAAAGGCCTACTTGAACAAGTGTTTTTCAATGAAGGACCTTGGAGAAGCTGCTTATATATTAGGCATCAAGATCTATAGAGATAGATCGAGACGCCTCATTGGTCTTTCACAGAGTACGTACCTTGACAAAATATTGAAGAAGTTCAAAATGGATCAGTCAAAGAAGGGGTTCTTGCCTGTATTGCAAGGTACGAGATTGAGCACGGCTCAATGCCCGACCACGGCAGAAGATAGAGAAAAGATGAGTGTCGTCCCCTATGCCTCGGCCATAGGGTCTATCATGTATGCTATGCTGTGTACCAGACCTGATGTAAACCTTGCTGTAAGTTTGGTAGTAAGGTACCAAAGTAATCCCGGCATGGAACACTGGACAGCGGTCAAAAATATCCTGAAGTACCTGAAAAGGACTAAGGAAATGTTTCTCGTTTATGGAGGTGATGAAGAGCTCGTCGTAAAGGGTTACGTCGATGCTAGCTTTGACACCGATCTGGATGACTCTAAGTCACAAACCGGATACGTGTATATTCTGAATGGTGGGACAGTAAGCTGGTGCAGTTGCAAGCAAAGCGTTGTGGCGGGATCTACATGTGAAGCGGAGTACATGGCAGCCTCGGAGGCAGCACAAGAAGCAGTCTGGGTGAAGGAGTTCATTACCGACCTAGGAGTCATACCCAATGCGTTGGGGCCGATGACTCTCTTCTGTGACAACACTGGAGCTATTGCCCTTGCCAAGGAGCCCAGGTTTCACAGGAAGACCAGGCATATCAAGCGTCGCTTCAACTCCATTCGTGAAAGTGTTCAAAATGGAGACATAGAGATTTATAAAGTACATACAGACCTGAATGTAGTAGATCCGTTGACTAAACCTCTCCCTAGAGCAAAACATGATCAACACCAGAACTGCATGGGTGTTCGATTCATCACAATGTAACTAGAATATTGACTCTAGTGCAAGTGGGAGACTGTTGGAAATATGCCCTAGAGGCAATAATAAAATGATTATTATTATATTTATTTGTTCATGATAATTGTCTATTGTTCATGCTATAATTGTGTTATCCGGAAATCCTAATACATGTGTGAATACATAGACCACAACACGTCCCTAGTGAGCCTCTAGTTGACTAGCTCGTTGATCAAAAGATAGTCATGGTTTCCTGACTATGAACATTGGATGTCATTGATAACGGGATCACATCATTAGGAGAATGATGTGATGGACAAGACCCAATCCTAAGCATAGCTCAAAGATCGTGTAGTTCGTTTGCTGTAGCTTTTCTGAATGTCAAGTATCATTTCCTTAGACCATGAGATTGTGCAACTCCCGGACACCGTAGGAGTGCCTTGGGTGTGCCAAACGTCACAACGTAACTGGGTGACTATAAAGGTACATTACAGGTATCTCCGAAAGTGTCTGTTGGGTTGGCACGAATCGAGACTGGGATTTGTCACTTCGTATGACGGAGAGGTATCTCTGGGCCCACTCGGTAATGCATCATCATAATGAGCTCAATGTGATCAAGTGGTTGATCACGGAATCATGCATTACGGTACGAGTAAAGTGACTTGCCGGTAACGAGACTGAACAAGGTATTGGGATACCACGATCGAGTCTCGGGCAAGTAACGTACCGATTGACAAAGGGAATTGTATACAGATTGATTGAATCCTCGACATCGTGGTTCATCCGATGAGATCATCGAGGAGCATGTGGGAGCCAACATGGGTATCCAGATCCCGCTGTTGGTTATTGATCGGAGAGTCGTCTCGGTCATGTCTGCATGTCTCCCGAACCTGTAGGGTCTACACACTTAAGGTTCGGTGACGCTAGGGTTGTTAGGAAGACTTGTATGTGATTACCGAATGTTGTTCGGAGTCCCAGATGAGATCCCGGATGTCACGAGGAGTTCCGGAATGGTCCGGAGGTGAAGATTTATATGTAGGAAGATGTCATATGGTCACCGGAAAGGTTCGGGGGCATATCAGTATTGTACCAGGGCCACCGGAGGGGTTCCGGGGGTCCACCGGGAGGGGCCACCTCTCTCGGAGGGCCTAATGGGCTGTAGAGGAAAGGGAACCAGCCCTACATGGGCTGGCCGCATCCCCCCCTTGGGCACATGCACCTAGGGTTGGGGGGGAACCCTAAAGGGGGCGCCCCCCTTGCTTGGGGGGCAAGCCCCCTCCCCTTGGCCGCCGCCCCCCCTCTAGATCTCATCTAGAGGGGGCCGGCCCCCTTCCTCCTTCCCCTATAAATAGAGGGGCAAGGGGAGGGCTGCAGACAACATCCAAGGCGCAACCCCTCCCCTCCCCAACACCTCTCCTCCTCCGTAAAAGCTTGGCGAAGCCCTGCCGGAGTACTGCAGCTTCACCACCACCACGCCGTCATGCTGCTGTTGGAGCCCTCTTCCTCAACCTCTCCCTCCTCCTTGCTGGATCAAGGCGCGGGAGACGTCCTTGCTCCGTACGTGTGTTGAACACGGAGGTGCCGTCCGTTCGGCGCTAGGATCTTCGGTGATTTGGATCACGACGAGTACGACTCCATCAACCCCGTTCTTTTGAACGCTTCCGCTCGTGATCTACAAGGGTTTGTAGATGCACTCCTCTCTCCCTCGTTGCTAGATGACTCCATAGATAGATCTTGGTGATGCGTAGAAAATTTTAAAATTCTGCTACATTCCCCAACATTACTATGCATGATCTCTTGGACCATGAGGACTTCAGACTTTTTGTGGTCACATTATGGGCAATTTGGGGTGCACGCAGGAAGGCCATGTATGAAGATATTTTTTAGACTCCTTGGGCCATCAATGGTTTCATCCAATCCTACATGGGCGAACTAAGGGCCTTACAAAAGCCGACCCAAGAATGCAGGGGGGCGACTGGAAGCCGGCCGACCCACTGGATAGCACCTCCGGGGGGTTTAGCGAAGCTCAATGCAGATGCTGATGTTGGAAGAGGTGGAGCGTATGGGTCTGTGGGCGTGATATGCAGAGATCAGCATGGTTTGTTTCTGGGAGCTTTAGCTGTTGTTTTCCCTAACATGTCAGACCCAACCACACTGGAGGCTATGGCTATCAGAGAGGCGCTATCGTTAGCTGACGACCTCTATGAACGGAAGATTCAGGTGGCCAGTGATTGCAAAGTTGCAGTGGAAGACATTAAGCAGAAGAGCAGAGGGAGTTATGGTGCAATTGTGCATGAAATAGTGCAACACACGTCTACCTTTCAAATTTGTAACATTAAGCATGAATTTCGTAGCTCGAACTTCGAGGCTCACAAGCTCGCAAAGCACGCTTTATCTTTAGGTGTTGGCCGCCATGTTTGGTTAGGCCAGCCCATTAGACTTGGTTTCGTCCCTATAAATGTGGTGACGGGATAATAAAAGCTTTGCAGTTTGTCTCAAAAAAAACCTGGCTCACATGACACAGACGATCGGGCGCCGAAATCATTAATAAGGAGTACTCGTTGCAAAGATCACTCTAATTCCTTAGTTCCGACAAGTGGCGTATATGCAGCAGGCCACTTGTCGCAACCTGAGAGTTATCCCTTTTTTGTAGATCCGTTTATTCAAAACGTTTTATCTCTCAAACCGTGCGTTCAAATCTCGAACCTCTTTCACCATTGGATTCCTCGCGTCGAGATTTTCAAAACTAGATCCCATGTTGATAGGTTTTGACCAACTTTTTTTCATGAAAAAATCGAATCGGGAGCACAGATTTTTTCACGAAAAAACGAAATCACAACCGTGCCTCTCATGGAAGCAAAATCATGACTCTCGCGGAAGAAAAAAAACAGAAAACGCGTTTTTTTCGTTTCCGAGAGGCACGGCCGTGACTCTCGCGAAAGCACACCCGTGCCTCTCGCGGAAACAAAACCGTGACTCTCGCGAAAGAAAAAAAAACAGAAAACACGTTTTTTTCGTTTTCGAGAGGCATGGCCGTGACTCTCCCGAAAGCAAAATCGTGACTCTCATGAAAAAAGAAAACGCATTTTTTTCGCGCAAAAATTTTTTTTTTTCAAAAAAATGTTTTGATTGACAAGCTAAGGAAGACCGGTGGAAAACGAAAACGTCGAAAAAACCCAGAAAAAAAGTTTAAAAAGCCGAAAACGCGTGTGAAAAAATTAAAAAACAAAATCCGGAGGGAGCACCCAGAGCGTGACACGTGGCGAATGGCTGAGAGCGCGCCAAGTGGCGTTGATCGTTGCGAGGCTCCCGAAGGAGCGCTCGTTAATTAGTTGTTCCCACCGGGCACTCTCCGAAATCACTAAGAGCATCTCCAACAGCCGCCCAATGCGTGACACCCAAAAAATGAGTTTACAGCGCGCAAGTAGTTTTTTTAGGACGCTAAAAGACGTTTGCTCCAACAAGCACTGTAAAATATGCAGCGCGCGCGAGTCCAGCGGTCCCAATCAAGCGGTCCCATCAGCAGCAACCCAGAGTTTGCAGCACGCGCGACCGGACACATTAAATATGCTGCGCGTGATGCCTTTTTAATGCGCGCGCTGCATTAGTTATAGCGCACACGCTTTTTATGCGGCTGCTGAAGACTTCAAATCAGGTCCGCGCGCTAAAAGCAACTTTTATACCGCGCTTCTGTTTGAGATGCTCTAATTGAGGAGTACTCGTTGCAAAGATCACTCCAATCCCCTGGTTGCGACAAGTGGCGCACATGCAGTGCGCCACTTGTCGCAACCTTGGAGTTTTCCCTTTTTTCTAAGATCCGTTTATTCAAAACGTTTTATCTCTTAAATCGTGCGTCCAAATCTCGAACCGCTTTCACCGTTGGATTCCTCGCGTCGAGATCTTCAAAACTAGATCCCATGTTGATAGGTTTTGACAAACTTTTTTTCACAAAAAAACCAGACAAAAAAACTGAACCGGGAGCACGGGTTTTTTTCCTTTTCGAAAGAGGCACACCCGTGCGTCTCACGAAATCACAATCGTGCCTCTCGCGTAAGCAAAACCATGACTCTCGCCGAAAAAAAAGAGAAAACACGTTTTTTTTCGTTTTCGAGGAGGCACGGCCGTGACTCTCGTGAAAGCACAACCATGCCTCTTGCGGAAGCAAAACCGTGACTCTCACGAAAAAAAAACAGAAAATACATTTTTTCCCTTTCTTAGAGGCACGACCGTGACTCTCGCGAAAGCACAACCGTACCTCTCGCGGAAGCAAAATCATGACTCTCGGGAAAGAAAAAACAAAAAACACATTTTTTTCGTTTCCGAGAGGCACGGCCGTGACTCTCGCGAAAGCACACCCGTGCCTCTCGCGAAAGCAAAACCGTGACTCTCGCAAAAGAAAAAAATATAGAAAACGTGTTTTTTTCGTTTTCGAGAGGCACAGCCGTGACTCCCGCGAAAGCAAAACGCGCCTCTCACGGAAGTAAAACCGTGACTCTCGCGAAAGGGAAAACGTGTTTTTTCGCACAAAAATGGATTTTTTTGATTGAAAAGCTAGGGAAGACCAGTGGCAAACCAAAATGTCGAAAAAACCCCGAAAAAAACTGTTTAAAAAGTCGAAAATGTGTGCGGAAAAATAAAAAAAATCCGGAGGAAGCGCCCAGAGCGCGAAACATGGCGAATGGTTGAGAACGCGCCGAGTGGCGCTGATCGTTGCAAGGCTCCCGAAGAAGCGCTCGTTAACTAGTTGCTCTCAGCGCTCTCGGTCGAGAGCTCCTGTTCGAGGCTCGTTAGCGCCAAACAAAGGAGATTTCGCGCAAAAGGGCCGACCCATTCCTAGGAGCCGAGTGAACGTAATAAGAACGGAAAAATACCAGCGTAGTACGTTGGAGTCGAACCCTCGACCTAACTCTAGATAACAGATTCTCAAAAAAAAAACCCTCTGGATAACAGTGTTGCCAACCACTGCATCTAGGGACTGTGCATGTCTTAAACTAGTTGATTCCTTGCGCGTTGCTGCGGTAAATTATAGTTATGAATGTTGTTAAAATAAAATAAACAACATATAAGTATATCTCTACTATTAAAGAGGGATCGAACGTAGTGATGGTTCGACCTCCTTCGATACCCCCACCTCGTTCGATCCCCCACCCCGCACGCACGAACCCACCCTCCAAACCAGCGGAAAAAAAAGAGAAAATCCAACATGTCTCCACACAATCACGATATCCCTCGAACCCGAAACCACCCCGTCAGCCTCACTCTCCCGTAGCAGCGATCTCACGAAACCAGAAGTTCTCGTCTCCAAACCTGCTCACGAAGGAGAACCATCCGGCCTGGAGCAGCGCACCCTCTCCCGCGACCACCCGCGTGCCTTCGTCCCCTCACCAGCAATTCAGGCGACAAACAACCCTACGCAAGTATGCAACCCTGCCGCCCTACCCCATGCCATGGGTTCGTCGCGCCTTCATCTTAGACGAGCCGCCGGGAGATGGGAAGCGGGCCAGTCCTTTGATAAGGAGGTGTCACCGAAGGTCCTATCTGCCACTTACCTTCACCCAGGCACCCGCCGACCTGGCTGACCCATCGTTAACCAATGGCGGAGGTGTTCGAGGAGTTTGCCCCGGGCCTGCGCGTGGAGCACGTCAACGGCCCTCTTGCCGTTGAGGCCTTCCGAGACCGATTCACAGTGCCACCTGCTTCGGCTGGATCAGGGCTCCAAGTACAACTACCAGTAAGCTCTCTTTCTTCCTTCTCCTCTCTGAAATTTTGTTTAGTTCTCTTCTTGATCTGATTCCTAATACAGAACTCGAGCCCGATCTTGATTTCTTGGTTATGACTTGCACTGTTATTGTTGATACAAATTCATCGAAAAACTTCTAATGGAGACGGAATAATAGTTATATTGTTCTTCTATTTCACGACTTACTGTGAATTTTTTGTGCCAAATGCGGTGCAGGTTCATGTGCCCCTGCTAACTGTCATGTTTTTCAGGATAGAGAAAAGGTATGAGCATGGACCTCTAATATTTCTCTATACATTTGACAATTTGATTCTTTCTCAAAAAAGAAAGTAAATCCATCATTGCTAATATGTAGATGTAGGAGAAATTATATTTTTTCAGTTTTGTAACTACTGACAGAGTTTGCGTTCTTTGTAGCAGAAATTTGATAGCCTTGTTTATTTTGTTACGCCATTCTCTACATATAGTCTTCTTGTTGTGATGGATAGGCTGCGGTGACAGCAATCGGAGGAGAGTTTGGAAGATGGGGTGGATAACCGGCGAGGTTACACGGACGGCTATAGCAGTACATCAGACTTAGCTTCATATTCCGGGATACAATATTTTCTTCTTTGTGTTTTGGTTTTTCTCAATATCCCATGTGTTAGTTCTGCATGTATTTTATTTGTTTACTGAAACTAGGAGCAATAGTACATCAGAGTAGTTACTGAAAATACTCCTACTACAGGAGGTATTGCATATGACTTTGGCGGAGAATGCAACTTGTTTTCTGATTTTTATTTGATATCCGTATTTGTGTGTGCTGTAACAATGATTCAATACCAAGGTCAGGATAAGGTGGAAGACTGTGTAAGCTCCACAATGGCGAAACTTTCGGTAACCATCTGTTTACTTCTTCTGACTATTCAATGACCAATATGTCCTGAAAATTAGCTACTATATATGATGTACTAAAATGCTGCTCAATCAAGAGCTTTCTGTACACACACCTACCTAATATCTATGTGTTGCTACTTAAGATGATGCTGGATGTAGTACATGCCTTTTTGTTAATTCCAGCCTTAAGATGTTGCTCTCGAATTTATATAAAAAGTTAGTTCTATAATTGTTTTATAAAGTGTACTTTACATGATAATAACAATTTATACAGAGTATTTTAATGTTTTTCAAATAAAAAAGTATGTGTTGAAAATAATAACATTAAGTATCTCTAGATTTTGTTCAGTAAATCACTGCATATAGATGTATGTTTATTTGTAGCATTTTATAGTGAGGTAGTGACACAGGCAAGTATGAGACGTACCTTGTGTTCACATAAGCTTTTCACAAGAAGGAAAATACTACAAAGGTCTTAGTGCTACATCATAGTAATTTCATTTATATTCATTATATATATATACTCCCTCTGTCCCAAATTAAGTGTCTCAACTTAAGTTAGTACAAAAGCTGAGACACTTATTTTGGGACGGATGGAATGGAATACATCTCACCTTGCAATCTTGGCTCTTTCACTATCAATTGAGTACATCCGATTGTTTCACTGTAACTATATTGGAGATAAGCATAATGTTGATATACCCGTGATTGATAAATTTAAGAAAATATGAGAGACCTGCACCTGCAATAATCAGGTTGAATTGGATTTTGAGAAAATCTCTGGAAAGTGGAAACCATGATGTTGATATACTTCTGATTGCAGTGCTGCATATTAGTACATCTATATGCTCTTATATTTCTTTACGGAGGGAGTACTACTTTAGTATACAGTCTTCACTAAAGAGGACAAAAATCTACATTCTTCCAACTTAGGTTTATCTTCACTATTTGTTTTCTGGTTCTATTTTTCAGATTATAAACCACTTCTTTGGTTCGAAGGAAGAAACTCCATTGCTGCTTAGGACTTGGTGGTGAGTAAGTTAAAAGGGCATGGTAACTATGACTATACATAACTATGCATGGCTTTGTTTTGAAACTACAGCTACATGTTAGATCTCGTATGGAAATCCATGCACCAAGTATTTCATGTGTCAATTGTTAAAATAGGAAAACATAAAAAATGATGTTATGTTTTGAATGGAACACACAAACTCAACTAAGTACATTTGTGAAATCCTATGCAGAAGAGAATATATTTTCATTTAAGCTAGGTATGCTGATGAACACCTTGAAGAGGATTGCTCTCACATTTGAAAAAGTTTTAGCAGTCCACTGTTGATGGGATTCTGAAGGAAGGTTTGTTCCTACATCTATCTCTGTCATTGGGCTGAACCGGCAGACTTAAGGGAACATTATATTTATATCCTTGGTCGGAAGCTTGGGAAGGGCGAGGTTGGGATGGCATACTTCTGCACTGAGACAAGTACATCTGAGCTGAACGTTGTAGAGCTTATAGGAATTGTTGTCAGCGCTTTGCCTATGTGCCATTCACAAGAATATTTTATAAGTAAAAATAGTCTAGAGAAATGATGTGATTCAATAAATTTCAAAATTTTAAATACCTACTTATTATTATTATTATTATTAATTCTACATATTTTCTGAAATATCCTTGATTTTTCTAAATTTTGGGCTTTTTCTAATTTCTCATTTGATTTTATCATGCATGCTGAGCTCTAGATATGAGGAGGCTAGCCAAGACAGGCATGTGGTTAGAGGGCAGTAGTTTGCCCAGAGCAAGGAGTAAATGAAGACGGATGCATGAGGCTGAGGCATGATACCGTTAGAAAGTATATATGTATTATTCGACGTATGTGTTCAAGTGGCTGTTATTCCATTTCCAAATCATGTGCTTTTGTCAAAACACGTGGAGGGAGGTTAAGAAGTTCATTGTCATTATGTCAGTAAGGTGATGAAGAGAGTGGATATCGGTCTACAGACATAGAAGAGTGAAGATATCTGAAGAAAAAAAGTATTCATATTCGTTAATCCATGGAAACACACGCACAATCATGGTCATTTTGACATCTGGTGTCAGAAAATGCAGAGCAATATGAGCTTGTCATAGTAGCTATTTAGTTGGAAGAAAACATAGATTGAAGATGGACATATCTGATGTGCCTGCTTGATAGGTTGCTTATTTAGTTATGTGGATGCAGTGATGCTTCCTTTGTTGTGGATATGTGCTCTTTTTTTAATATTTTCTTGCTTCTTACTTGTCCATCAGGCTACTTTGGTACATTTTAGAGAGAAATTTGTAACGGAGGGAGTACATTGTATATGGAAGACGGTGTCATACTATTCTGTGGGGTGAGCGCATTAAGCGGGAGGGGTTGTCGGGGCTACAAGAGGGCTTATCGTGGGTTTGTTGATAGTAGCGAGCCACTAGCAAGGTTGGATCAGCGTTTGCGGCGAATAACAATGGTGAGTGACGTTCAAATTTATGTTCCGTGGCAACGTACGGGCACTCAGCTAGTGGTATTAAAATGGATAGCTCATGGTTGTGGATGGCAACCGGAATAATAAATCAACGTTTGATAATAACTGATAAGGCAGGCACGTTAATTGTTCAGAGACAATAACATGCAAATTCACATACTTCAAGCAAATAGATATTCAGAGATCCACTTCACTCAAGGTCATGAGATCGTCGCTTATCTAGACCATCTTTACGGCCAGCTAGCCAAACCTAGTAGCTATCAACATCCATATACTGCAGAACGTAAAGTAGTACCGACACTTGTTGATTAGGTTACTCCTCCCCAGTTCTTCCAAATCTCAAAGTTGTGCCTCATGTCCATAATCTGTAAGCAAATTTCACACATACATACTCTAACATAAGATAGATTCAGTGAACAAAATAACTGCAAGCCATCTACTTGTAGAAACTTTTTGTGTCTGGCAGATGGCCGTACCATCTTAGACTGAGCATAAATAGGATCTCCTTTCAAAGATACCGCATGGCTGAATGTCCGCAGCAGCATCATCTGATTCTCAACTACAAAAGAGAACTGGGTTATTTTAGACAACAGGTCACCTAGCTTGCAATCAATGAATTAATTGATTACTGAACAATCCTAAGGCTGGTCACAATGGGCAAGAACATAAGCTAGTAACTTACACATTTCCCTAGACTATGTTACTACCTCCATAGTGGGTAGGAACATCTATGTAGTGTCATGCAATGATGTATTTATTAGGTTATAGACTCATTGTTTCTTGGAGTGTGTGATGTTCCGGTAACTTAGCTAGTTACCACAAGCACCTCTCTCTTCATTAAATATGTGCCACATAAGCAAAGTTGTATTGGAGTGTGTGATGTTACTCCTAAGTTCCTCCCCATTGTGACCAGCCTAAGTAGGATTTAGGAAGGAGAGGAATTAGGAGCACGTACCATGGCCTTTTTCTTGCAAACGGTGATGGGTGGTCTTCGCCTGCCCCTCAAGGCCGATGCTCGGATAGCACGGTGCTGGACCCTCTGCCCCCACATCCGCATGCTTGAGGTGGAACAGCTCGCCGTCGGTGGTGTGGAGGAATGCCTGCAAGTCCATCTTTCTTCAAGCGCATTGCCGAGATGGCTACAGATTTGTCTCGTCCAACCCACATGGTACGGGAAGAAGATGAATCACGTTGGGGGTTCAACTCAGGTTAATGAAGGAGTTTTCCACAAAAAAAAATTAAAAAAATGAAGGAGTACCACCAGAGGGATCCGGATTCCGATTCTCCGAGCAGGCTTCAGCGGCAGCAAGGACTCCAGTTCGTTCCGCCACCAGAAGGAGTTGGGAAATAAAATCCATCACAGGTGATGAAGCGGATGAGTACTCGCATACCGCCATTTAAATGTATGGTTGTGGTGGGGAGATCGGGGGATTGAAACGTTTTGGGGAGAAGTGGATGGCGCATCAATTGCGAGAAGTTGAAACGAACGACGCATCATTTACACCGGAGTGAACGCACAAGGTGGGTTGGCTCAATCGGGATTTGAGTCAGGTCCGTGTAATGCATAGCGCCGCTGAGCGTCTGGTCTATCCTGTGAACCGGTAACTGATCGCTGAGTTGGCCGTCCACTAGGCTGGTGAATTACTGGTTGGTCCCACTCGTAAGTCAGTAGTGGAGAGATGATGTGGCTAACCTGCTGATGTGGACAGCCTGCATGTTAAAAGGAATAATATAGTGAGAATGAACTATTTAGGTATTATAGATTACGGCGCCACCCTTAAAGTGCTATGTTCACCGGCAGTTCTGTTTTTCAATCTTCCTTCAGAAAAATGAATAATATTTTCTTGAACAAATTTCAAAACTAGAACAAAATTTCAAAACGTATTTAAAAAACATGAACAATCATTAAAACATGAATATAATTATGAAATTCCAAACATTTATTGATTCTTTTATGTAGGATAAACAAATTTTAGTTATGTGTTGAACTTTTTGTAATATACACGGAACAACTTTTAACCACACATTGCACATTTTTGTGATAAACACAGAACAATATTTAAAATACATTAATTTTTTTATATAATTTTTTTTAAATATACATTGAACATTTTGTGTAATATACGCTGAACAATTTTTAACTACACATTGAACATTTTTGTGATGTACGCTAAACAAAATGTAAATACATGTTGAATAATTTTGTGATATACGATGAACAATTTTTTGAATTTGATTTTTTAAGTGAAACTAATTTCAAGTTGTGAACAATTTTCAAAATCATGAACAAAATAAAAACGTTTTTGAAAACAAAGGATAAAATAAAAATGAAAAAGGAAAGGAAAAAATAGAAGCAGAAAAAAAAGAAACACAAAAAAAAACAGAGAAAACCAGAAAACCGACAAAAAGAAAAAAACAGAAAAAAAATCGGTTGAGGAAACCTTCTAGAAGGTTCCAAAAACCAGTTTGCCTGCTTTGACGCTAAAAGTGGGCCGACCCGGTTCACGGTGCTCTCTCGAGCGCTTCAGCGGAAGTGCAGCACCTCGACGCTCGCGAGCGTCAAATAGGAAACGCCCTCTAGGTCAGCCTCAGATCTCGCAGTGGCGCCGACGCCGCCACCCAGATCGGCTATCGTCAACTGCCCGTCGGGCGCCGCAATCCTATGCGTGAGTGCGAGAGGCGAGACGTTGCACTGCTGCTGCCACCCAATGCGCGCCCACCTCGTCGCTACCGAAGGTGGTCGTCGTGTGACCGGGGCTACGTAGTCGTACGCCAGCCAGGTCCACCGCCTGCGCTGGACTTCAGGCCAAGTCCAGCTCACCATCACAAACGGGACGTCCGCTTCGGTCTGCTTTTGCCCGTTTGAGACGGCAATGGGGTAGCCCATGTTCAGATTGGGCCGTTGCCGTGTTGGTGTGTCCAACACGCGGCCGCACCCTAAATTATGTCCAGGATGGACATGATATAAAAAAATCACAAAACTCAAATAAATGCCAAATAATATGCAAACATAATGATTAAAACATAATTAAACATTAGTTTTCACAGGCTCCAGAGTGCTTACAACATAATTAACATCTTCTTCTTCTTCTTCTTCTTCTTCTTTCTACTAATAAATTAAGGTGTGTTTCTTCGGGTTTTTTCATCCGTTCACCATCCATCGATCGATACTAATAAAGTAAGGTGCATTTTTCTGATTTTTTCATCCGTTCATCATCGAAAAGATTTTTTTCTACTAATAAAGTAAGGTGCGTTTCTTCGATTTTTTAACCCATTCACCATCACTTTTTTTCTATTCGAGATGGTACTAAAATGTTATCCGTTCTCTTTTAGGAAAGAAAAAACGCCAGAATTTCGTACATGGGCCGCACACAGTGTGGCCCAGCAAAGCAAGCCCATTTAGTTTCGTGCCATGCAGGCGATAAAACTGAATTTATCACAGCAAGCGTCAAATAGTCACAAATTCGCACAGGCCCCCCAAGCTGGGCTGAAACGTTTTTTTATTCTGTGTTATGTTTCTATTTTTATTTTTCCGTTCCTTTCTGTTTTTCTTTCCGGTTTTGTTTGTATATTTTTCTTTCAAGTTTATTTTTCTGTCTCCCTTTTTTCGTAAATTATTTGTTTTAAAGAAGTTCATAATATCAGAAAAAATCAACACATTTAAAAATGTTCTGAATTTTGAAATACATTCCATTTTGAAAAATGTTCAGAATATTAACTCTTTGTTCTCATTCTAAAATAGCCGCAAATTCGTACAGGGCCCCCAAGCTGGACTGAACCGTTTCCTTTTTTTTCCTTGTTAGGTTTCTATTTTTCTTTTTCTGCCTTTTCCTGTCTTTTTCTTCCCTGTTTCTTCTGTCTTTTTCCCTTTCAAGTCTATTTTTCTTTCTTTCTCTTTTTCATAAATGAAAAAGTTTCAAAAAAGTTCATAGTATCAGAACATTTTTCAAAAAAGATAATAGTAACAGAAAAAATGGAATTGTTTAAAAATGTTCAGAATTTTGAAATATAATCCATTTTGAATAATGTTTAGAACATTAAATCTTTATTTTCTTTCCAAAATAGTCGCAAATTCGCATAGAGTGCCGAAGCTGGTCTGAACCGTTTTCTTCTTTTTGTTTTGTGTTATATTTTTATTTTTGTTTTTCCGTTTCTTTCTCTTTTTATTTCATATTTCTTTTGTCTTTTTCCCGTTCAAGTTTATTTTTCTTTCTCCCTTTTTTTCATAAATTCACATTTTCAAAACAGTTCGTAATATCAAAAAAATCCAATTTTTAAAAAAATGTCCAAAATTTTAAAATATATTTCGTTTTGAAAAATGTTCAGAACATTTAAGTTTTGTTTCCATTCTAAAATTGGTACAGATTTATAAAATAAGTTCCATTTTTTTTGGGTTTTCAAAGTTTTTGGAGATTTTTCAAAAAATATTTGTATTTTAAAAATGTTCCGGATACGAAAAATATTATTGTTTTAGTGAAATGTTCCCAAATTTAGAATATGCTAATGAAATGAGATTTATGCGCTACAATTAGTAATCCAGTCGGTTACGCAATCGTAAGAGATAATGATCGAAGCAACCGTGCCCCGAAGGTTGTCGCATAGCCCCATCAAATGAGGAGGCAGACACAACCCCGAGACAGAAGAGGACCCGGAGGAAAAAACGAGTTGGATGGTTGCCGCCACGCTAACTATCCCCACCACTATTAAGATCTCGCAGGACAAACATGACCCGCGAGAAGACCAGAACTACTCTCTCTGTCACACCGCCATGAAGATCGTTTTGGGTGGACGCAACAATAATCTCACTCATTGCTTCTCGCAAAAAAATATCTCTCTCGTTGCGACGCACGGGCATATGTGCTAGTAAAAACTAAAAACAAAAGACAGTCCATCGATGTCGTGCCCGTCGCCGTCTCACGCGCCGTCGTTGTCGTCCTCGTCGCCAATGAGGTCGATGTAGGGCGGCGGCGTCCAGAGGTGGGACGGTGGTCCCTGGAAGGTGGGACGCGACTGCACCACCTTCTCCCGTGGCGACGGCTCGCGCTCCGGTGACTACGACGACGTGGGGTTCCACCCGGCCCCCACGACGTTGGCCATGTCCATGGTCGTGCATGACCAACTCCACCATTGGCCCACCAGGCGCGGGTGGAACGCGGCGATGGGCTGCTCCTCCAGCACCTCCTCCTTCACCACCCCTTGACGTCCATCATCTCCAGCTCCGGTACGGCCATGTCACTGGCCGAAGAAAAGGGCCAACATGGTGTCCAGACCCACCCATTGGCGCTCATTGTGCGTGCTCATGGAGTCTTCCAAGATGCGTTGAATGAGTCGGGACTCCTCCTCCTCCTCTGTCATGGGAGGAGGTGGTGGTGGCGACGGAGAGGGCGAAGGCGACGACGTCGACGTGATGCTGCGCACCCGCGGATGCCCGCGCACCTGGGGAGGGCTCGACGCTCTGTACGTGGCCGCCGCGGGCTAGCTGGGTGACCACCAAAGTATGGCGCGCACCTGTGATGCCCGGATATTTAAGCTACAGTAATACCCTGCTAATGATGCCACATCACCACGATTACTGTTGCTAATCCCGCGTTAGTTCAAAACGATTCAAATTCAAATTTGAGTTAATGGCAAACATCAAAAGATTTCAAACATTAAAACTAAAATGTTGGTTAGGTTGCAAATAATCAACAAGGAATTATCATGTAGAAACCAACTTCATTTGTCCCATGAATAAATTCCTAGAAAAATTAATAAGTGGTCCAAAGGTTTTTAAATTGGCCTTTCAAAATAAACAAATATTTCGACCTTAGCAAATGCCCTAAAACTTTTTGTGCAGCCCTAGAATACTGCATAGCATTTTTTCACAGTTTCTAAATTAAGAAAATTCATGTGATCACTAAACTATTTAGAGGGCAGTAGCTACTTATTGTGTAAAAAAGGAAAGAAGAAATAGGAAGGCCACCGCGCACTTAAGCCCATTAGGAAAAGTAGCAACCCAGCCCACCTCCACCTCTCCTTCCACCTACAGGAGACAGGGGAGCTCCTAGCCGGCGCTCTCAGCGTCGGTTTCTCGTATCGGCGCCCGAAGCCGATCCGACTGGGCCGGCCCAGCAACAATCTACAGGGGCGCGAAAAAAGCCAAAAAAAACACCCTAAATTCATTCTCAGCAAGTATCGAACTCTGCGTTAGAACAACGAATAAGAATGCTAACCACCTGAGCTCCTTTGCGCTACTGACCAAATACATGCAAAGGACTTTAAGTACACTACTGTAGCACTTTGATTTTTAATTTTTTTCAAAACATTTGGGAAAAAGTTCATAAATTACAGAACAGTTCATTTGTTTTGAAACAAATTAATCGATTTTGAAAAAATGTTCACCATTTTGAGAAGAAACTCTATCGATTTTGAAATAGGTTCATCATTTGAAAAAGCAGTTCATGAATCTGGAGAAAAAGTTCACAGATTTGAAAAACGTTCATCAAAATTCAAAAAAGGTTCATCGATTTTGAAAAAAGTTCATCAATTTTTTAAAAAAGTTCATCGATTTTGAAAAAAATTCATCAACATTGAAAAAAGTTCATTGAAATTCGAAAATAGTTCATCAAATTTGAAAAATAGTTCATCAAATTTAAAAAAAGTTCATCAAATTTTTTAAAAAGTTTATAAATTTCAAAAAAGTTCACGATTTGAACAAAATGTTCATGTACTTGCGAACCAATTCAGCAGACAAGACAAAGAAGAAAAGAGAACAAAAAAAATGGGAGGAGAACGAATAATAGATGGAAATATTAAAAGATAACTAGATCCTTCCCGGCGGCCGCGTGGTTACACTGCATTTTTTTTGTGTGGATTAAGACACAAACGAAGACACGTTAGATGGGCCGGTCCAGCCTGACGCGGAGGTGTGCGTCCGTTTGCGCCCATGCCTGTAACGGGCGCAACGGGCGCCGTTTAGGGAATGCCAGGAGACAGGGGATTGTGGAGGGCATCCAACCGGCCATAGCGCGTGCCGGCAATCCCCCGGTCTCCTTGGAGTATAAGGGCGACACCCCCGACGCCCTAGACAACCCTAGCTCAATCCTCCCCTTCCCCACGCTTGGTCCCCTCGATCCGGAGCTTGTTCGTCACCGCGCCTTCGTCGATCCCGCAGCCACCGACTCCCCATCGCTACCTTGCCATGTCCATGAGGTTCCCTGTCGTCTGCTTCATCGTCTGCACCATCAGATCAAGGCTTGGGAGCATCATCGACGACACACGCGTCTTCTTCCTCCGCCACGGCCGTCGGACGACGCCGTTCGATCCGCACCATCCCGGCAACCTCCGGCCTCCCCGACCTCGCCTACGTGCTCGCGGTGAGCTCCTATCCCGAATCCTTATCTCATTTGTGTCGATCCGTCGCCGTTTTGTTCTTCCCGCGAGCCCAGCCGCCATGGCCGAAGTTTCGCATCCGTGCGCGCTCGCCTGCGTAAGGCCCCGTTCGCACGCGCCCCTGGCCATGCCCCGCGCTTCACCCACTGCTCTCCCCTGCGCGCTTGGCCGCGCTACCCGTTGCCGCCCTCCCTTACCGTCCACGCGCGCGCGCAGCCCCGCGTGTCGCCGCCGCTGCCCCGCTCACGCTTGCTCCTGCGAGCCACCACCGCCGCCTGTCGCTGCTTCTGCTTCCATGGCGGCCTAATGCGCTGTTGTTTTCTGGTACTAGCTATTGCTGCTGCTCGATGCTTGCCGCTGCTTGACCGCTGCTTGCTGCTTCGTTTGTTGCTCTGCGTGCCTGCTACTGCACTGCTCTGCTTGCTGCGTTGCTTGCTACTGCTGCTTATACTATACTCTAGTGCTACATTGCCTTGCTAGCTATCGTTGCTGCTGCTCTATGGCTGTAGCCGTGTGTGCGTATGTGTTGTGTGTGGCCGGCTTAATTAGTAGGCCTAATTAGTATAGGCTAATTTAGATTAATTACTTAGGTATTCTTTGTTAGGTTAGTAAGTTGCTAGTCTATGGCAAGTGGGTCCGATGAAACTATGTACCTAGGGTACGGTCACAGGTCTGACCTAGACGCCCTCCCCAAGGTCATCGTCCTAAAGCCAGAAGCATTCGAAGGGTATCATCATCCACTCGACTAAAGACATTCCACTCGGAAGAATCAATGACACTCGACCGTCACAGAAGCCACTCGACGTACAGAAGATCTAAAGCCACTCTGCACAAACAACGGTCGGGTGTTTACTCATAGACTTAATTGTCACTTATATCACTTAATTGCTAGCGTTATCAGTAATGTTCCACTCTTAATGTACATTGAACCCTGTGTAACGGAGGGGAGCTGGGGTCCTGGGCACTCTATATAAGCCATCCCCCTCCTCTGGGACAAGGGTTCGCATCTTTTGTAAACTCATACACACATACAATCCAGTCGACCGCCTCAGAGCACCGAGACGTAGGGCTGTTACTTCCTCCGCGAAGGGCCTGAACTCGTAAACTCGTGTGTACAATTACTTCATAGCTAGGATCTTGCCTCCTCATACCTACCCCCCATTCTACTGTCAGTTTTAGATCCACGACAGTTAGCGCCCACCGTGGGGCAAGTGTCTTAGCAGTTTGTTGGAGAAGCTGCGATTCTTCCGATTCCCATCATCATGGTTTTTGGCGGAGGATTGGCTGAAGGCCGCGAGATCCGTCTCGGCGCGCTCGTCTTCATCGCCGCTGACTCCGCTTGGCTCCACGAGGCTCCACTCGACGTCGAGGCACTCCCCGTCCACGGGGCGACGCACTTCCGCGCATGTGTCCGTGACGTCCTTCTTCGACAGCCGTCGACTCAGTATCAGTCGACTCCTACGGCATTCTCGCTTCCCGTTGTTCACAGGCGCCAGCGATCCAGTCGGTCACGCCTTCAGCGGTGGGTGAGACATGCGGTGGCCCGCCAATCGGCCACCCCACAAATCGCGGCGATCGAACCCGATGAAACTCTCTACGGCCTGTTCGATCTGCCGACTAGCTCCGTCGAGACTGCATTCGAGTGTGACAGCAGCGACCCCGCGACAGAAGTCTTGATGGTCAATGGACCACGCAGTCCTCCTGGCTTCCCCCGTGAAGACGGTGGCGATGGCGTTGATGACCCATCACATGTCCATAAGGAGTACCGCCCCGAACCCCTCTCTTTGCAGCGAAGGGAAGATCTTCGCCGCCGTAATATGGATGCACTTCACACTCCTATCGTTGGAGAAACCCCCGAGGCCCAGGCCTTGGAGGAGGCGCGCCTGGCCAACTTGGCTGAGTGCACTCGACTGGAGAACCTTCAACGCGCACTCGATGAGCGTGCTCGGCAGTGGATTCCTGAGTCCAGTCGACGACAACTTTTTCCGCCTCCGACTCGGGTATACCGAACTCCGATCCAGAATCTCACAGCTGCAGCTCAAATAGCGAGTCAATTCAACCTTCCCAGTCAGAAGCTGGCCGAGGTTTGATGCAGATCCGGGCTTTACTCCGGGCAGCAGGAGAGCAGAATACAGTAGTATCTCAGTCACGGAATAGGATTCATAGCAGATCTGTGGTGGCAGATACTGTCCAATCTGCTCACAGCCCAAGATCGCCTCCGCGGCGTGAGGGACGTGGGCACCGGCAAGATCAATACAGGAACCGTGAGCGGTATGATCATCGACTCGACCACGATGACCGTCGTCGAGTGCCCACGCCTCCTCCGAGGAGTGGGTCATACGTGCCTCGGCGGCAAGATGACAGGCGTGTTGAAAATATGCCCTAGAGGCAATAATAAAATGATTATTATATTTCCTTGTTCATGATAATTGTCTATTATTCATGCTATAATTGTATTATCCGGAAATCGTAATACATGTGTGAATACATATACCACAATGTGTCCCTAGTAAGCCTCTAGTTGACTAGCTCGTTGATCAATACATGGTTACAGTTTCCTGACCATGGACATTGGATGCCATTGATAACGGGATCACATCATTAGGAGAATGATGTGATGGACAAGACCCAAACCTAAGCATAGCACAAAGATCGTGTAGTTCGTTTGCTATAGCTTTTCTGGATGTCAAGTATCATTTCCTTAGACCATGAGATTGTGCAACTCCCGGATACCGTAGGAGTACCTTGGGTGTGCCAAACGTCACAACGTAACTGGGTGACTATAAAGGTACATTACAGGTATCTCCGAAAGTGTCTGTTGGGTTGGCATGAATCGAGACTGGGATTTGTCACTCCGTATGACGGAGAGGTATCTCTGGGCCCACTCGTAATGCATCATCATAATGAGCTCAATGTGATCAAGTGGTTGATCACAGGATCATGCATTACGGTACGAGTAAAGTGACTTGCCGGTAACGAGACTGAACAAGGTATTGGGATACCGACGATCGGGTCTCGGGCAAGTAACGTACCGATTGACAAAGGGAATTGAGTACGGGATTAATTAGGTCCTCGACATCGTGGTTCATCCGATGAGATCATCGAGGAGCATGTGGGAGCCAACATGGGTATCCCGAACCCGTAGGGTCTACACACTTAAGGTTCGGTGACGCTAGGGTTGTATAGATATGAGTATGCAGTAATCCGAAAGTTGTTCGGAGTCCCGGATGAGATCCTGGACGTCACAAGGAGTTCCGGAATTGTCCGGAGGTGAAGAATTATATATAGGAAGTGTAGTTTCGGCCATCGAGAAAGTTTCGGGGTCATCGGTATTGTACCGGGACCACCGGATGGGTCCCGGGGGTCCACCGGGTGGGGCCACCCATCCCGGAGGGCCCCATCGGCTAAAGTGGGGAGGGGAACCAGCCCATAGTGTGCTGGTGCGCCCCCCCTTGGGCCCCCCATGCGCCTAGGGTTGGGAACCCTAGGGGAGGGGGCGCCTCCACTTGCCTTGGGGGGTACTCCACCCCCTTGGCCGCCGCCCCCCTAGGAGATCCCATCTCCTAGGGCCGCCGCACCCCCCTAGGGGGCCTATATAAAGGAGGGGGAGGGAGGGCAGCAACACCTCAAGCCTTGGCGCCTCCCTCTCCCCTGCTACACCTCTCCCTCTCGCAGAAGCTCGGCGAAGCCCAGCTGCGATCACTGCTGCATCCACCACCACGCCGTCGTGATGCTGGATCTTCATCAACCTCTCCTTCCCCCTTGCTGGATCAAGAAGGAGGAGACGTCATCCACTCCGTATGTGTGTTGAACGCAGCGGTGCCGTCCTTTCGGCACTTGGTCATCGGTGATTTGGATCACGACGAGTACGACTCCATCATCCCCGTTCTCTTGAACGCTTCCGCTCGCAATCTACAAGGGTATGTAGATGCACTCTCCCCTTTTTGCTAGTTGACTCCATAGATTGATCTTGGTGAATTGTAGGAAATTTTTTTGTTTTCTGCAACGTTCCCCAACAGTGGCATCATGAGCTAGGTCTATGCGTAGTTACTATGCACGAGTAGAACACAAAGTAGTTGTGGGCGTCGATATTGTCAATTTGCTTGCCGTTACTAGTCTTATCTTGATTCGGCGGCATCGTGGAATGAAGCGGCCCGGACCAACCTTACACGTGCGCTTACGTGAGACCGGTTCCACCGATTGACATGCACTAGTTGCATAAGGTGGCTGGCGGGTGTCTGTCTCTCCCAATTTAGTCGGATCAGATTCGATGAACAGGGCCCTTATGAAGGGTAAATAGAAATTGGCAATTCACGTTGTGGTTTTGGCGTAGGTAAGAAACGTTCTTGCTAGAAACCTATAGCAGCCACGTAAGAACTTGCAACAACAATTAGAGGACGTCTAACTTGTTTTTGCAGCAAGTGTTTTGTGATGTGATATGGCCAAAGGTTGTGATGAATGATGAATGATATATGTGATGTATGAGATTGATCATGTTCATGTAATAGGAATCACGACTTGCATGTCGATGAGTATGACAACCGGCAGGAGCCATAGGAGTTGTCTTTATTTACTTATGACCTATGTGTCAACATAAACGTCATGTAATTACTTTACTTTATTGCTAAAGCGTTAGCCATAGTAGTAGAAGTAATACATGACGAGACAACTTCAAGAAGACACGATGATAGAGATCATGATGATGGAGATCATGGTGTCATGCCGGTGACAAGATGATCATGGAGCCCCAAGATGGAGATCAAAGGAGCTATATGATATTGGCCATATCTTGTCACTATTATTTGATTGCATGTGATGTTTATCATGTTTTTGCATCTTGTTTACTTAGAACGACGGTAGTAAATAAGATGATCCCTCATAATAATTTCAAGAAAGTGTTCCCCCTAACTGTGCGCCGTTGCGATAGTTCGTTGTTTCGAAGCACCACGTGATGATCGGGTGTGATAGATTCCAACGTTCATATACAACGGGTGTAAGACAGATTTACACACGCAATACACTTAGGTTGACTTGACGAGCCTAGCATGTATAGACATGGCCTTGGAACACAGAAGACCGAAAGGTCGAGCATGAGTCGTATAGAAGATACGATCAACATGAAGATGTTCACCGATGTTGACTAGTCCGTCTCACGTGATGATCGGACACGGCCTAGTCAACTCGGATCATGTTATACTTAGATGACCGGAGGGATGTCTATCTAAGTGGGAGTTCATTGAATAATTTGATTAGATGAACTTAATTATCATGAACTTAGTCTAAAATCTTTACAATATGTCTTGTAGATCAAATGGCCAACGTTGTCCTCAACTTCAACGCGTTCCTAGAGAAAACCAAGATGAAAGACGATGGCAGCAACTATACGGACTGGGTCCGGAACCTGAGGATCATCCTCATAGCTGCCAAGAAAGATTATGTCCTAGAAGCACCGCTAGGTGACGCACCCGTCCCACAGAACCAAGACGTTATGAACGCTTGGCAGGCACGTGCTGATAATTACTCCCTCGTTCAGTGCGGCATGCTTTACAGCTTAGAACCGGGGCTCCAAAAGCGTTTTGAGCGACACAGAGCATATGAGATGTTCGAAGAACTGAAAATGGTTTTCCAAGCTCATGCCCGGGTCGAGAGATATGAAGTCTCCGACAAGTTCTTCAGCTGTAAGATGGAGGAAAATAGTTCTGTCAGTGAACACATACTCAAAATGTCTGGGTTGCATAACCGCTTGACTCAGCTAGGAGTTAGTCTCCCGGATGACGCGGTCATTGACAGAATCCTTCAGTCGCTTCCACCAAGCTACAAGAGCTTTGTGATGAACTTCAATATGCAGGGGATGGAAAAGACTATTCCTGAAGTATTTGCAATGCTGAAATCAGCAGAGGTAGAAGTCAAAAAGGAACATCAAGTGTTGATGGTGAATAAAACCACTAAGTTCAAGAAAGGCAAGGGTAAGAAGAACTTCAAGAAGGACGGCAAGGGAGTTGCCGCGCCCGGTAAGCAAGCTGCCGGGAAGAAGCCAAAGAATGGACCCAAGCCCGAGACTGAGTGCTTTTATTGCAAGGGAAGTGGTCACTGGAAGCGGAACTGTCCCAAATACTTAGCGGACAAGAAGGCCGGCATCACAAAGGTATATGTGATATACATGTAATTGATGTGTACCTTACCAGTACTCGTAGTAGCTCCTGGGTATTTGATACCGGTGCGGTTGCTCACATTTGTAACTCAAAGCAGGAGCTGCGGAATAAGCGAAGACTGGCGAAGGACGAGGTGACGAGACGCGTCGGGAATGGTTGCAAGGTCGATGTGATCGCCGTCGGCACGCTACCTCTTCATTTATCTACGGGATTAGTTTTGAACCTCAATAATTGTTATTTAGTGCCAGCTTTGAGCATGAACATTGTATCAGGATCTCGTTTAATACGAGATGGCTACTCATTTAAATCCGAGAATAATGGTTGTTCTATTTATATGAGAGATATGTTTTATGGTTATGCTCCGATGGTGAATGGTTTATTCTTAATGAATCTCGAGCGTAATGCTACACATATTCATAGTGTGAATACCACAAGATGTAAGGTTGATAATGATAGTCCCACATACTTGTGGCACTGCCGCCTTGGTCATATAGGTCTCAAACGCATGAAGAAGCTCCATGCAGATGGACTTTTAGATTCTCTTGATTACAAATCATTTGACACGTGCGAACCATGCCTCATGGGTAAAATGACCAAGACTCTGTTCTCAGGAACAATGGAGCGAGCAACCAACTTATTGGAAATCATACATACTGATGTGTGCGGTCCAATGAGTGTTGAGGCTCGCGGTGGCTATTGTTATGTTCTCACCCTCACTGATGATTTAAGTAGATATGGGTATGTCTACTTAATGAAACACAAGTCTGAGACCTTTGAAAAGTTCAAGGAATTTCAGAGTGAGGTTGAGAATCAACATGACAGGAAAATCAAGTTCTTGCGATCAGATCGTGGGGGAGAATACTTGAGTCACGAATTTGGCACACACTTAAGAAAATGTGGAATAGTTTCACAACTCACGCCGCCTGGAACACCTCAGCGTAATGGTGTGCCCGAACGTCGTATTCGCACTCTATTAGATATGGTGCGATCTATGATGTCTGTTACCAATTTACCGCTATCATTCTGGGGCTATGCTTTAGAGACTGCCGCATTCACTTTAAATAGGGCTCCGTCGAAATCCATTGAGACGACACCGTATGAATTATGGTTTGGGAAGAAACCTAAGCTGTCGTTTCTAAAAGTTTGGGGATGCGATGCTTATGTCAAGAAACTTCAACCTGAAAAGCTCGAACCCAAGTCGGAAAAATGCGTCTTCATAGGATACCCTAAAGAAACTGTTGGGTATACCTTCTACCTCAGATCCGAAGGCAAGATCTTTGTTGCCAAGAATGAGTCCTTTCTAGAGGAGTTTCTCTCGAAAGAAATAAGTGGGAGGAAGGTAGAACTTGATGAAGTATTACCTCTTGAACCGGTAAGTAGCGCAGCTTAAGAAAATGTTCCTGAGGTGCCTGCACCGACTAGAGAGGAAGTTGATAATGATGATCATGAAACTTCAGATCAAGTTGCTACTGAACTTCGTAGGTCCACAAGGACACGTTCCGCACCAGAGTGGTACGGCAACCCTGTCTTGGAAATCATGTTGTTAGACAACGGTGAACCTTCAAACTATGAAGAAGCGATGGCGGGCCCGGATGCCGACAAATGGCTGGAAGCCATGATATCCGAGATAGGATCCATGTATGAAAACGAAGTATGGACTTTGACTGACTTGCCCGTTGATCGGCGAGCCATAGAAAATAAATGGATCTTTAAGAAGAAGACAGACGCGGATGGTAATGTGACCATCTATAAAGCTCGGCCTGTCGCTAAGGGTTATCGACAAGTTCAAGGGGTTGACTACGATGAGACTTTCTCACCCGTAGCGAAGCTGAAGTCCGTCCGAATCATGTTAGCAATTGCCGCATTCTATGATTATGAAATATGGCAAATGGACGTCAAAACAGCATTCCTTAATGGTTTCCTTAAGGAGGAATTGTATATGATGCAGCCGGAAGGTTTTGTCGATCCTAAGAATGCTGACAAGGTGTGCAAGCTACAACGATCGATTTATGGGCTGGTGCAAGCATCTCGGAGTTGGAACATTCGCTTTGATGAGATGATCAAAGCGTTTGGGTTTATGCAGACTTATGGAGAAGTCTGCATTTACACGAAAGTGAGTGGGAGCTCTGTAGCATTTCTCATATTGTATGTGGATGACATACTGTTGATGGGAAATGATATAGAATTCTTGGAAAGCTTAAAGGCCTATTTGAACAAGTGTTTTTCAATGAAGGACCTTGGAGAAGCTGCTTATATATTAGGCATCAAGATCTATAGAGATAGATCGAGACGCCTCATTGGTCTTTCACAGAGTACATACCTTGACAAGATTTTGAAGAAGTTCAAAATGGACCAGTCAAAGAAAGGGTTCTTGCCTGTATTGCAAGGTACGAGATTGAGCTTGGCTCAATGCCCAACCACGGCAGAAGATAGAGAAAAGATGAGTGTCGTCCCCTATGCCTCGGCCATAGGGTCTATCATGTATGCTATGCTGTGTACCAGACCTGATGTAAACCTTGCCGTGAGTTTGGTAGTAAGGTACCAAAGTAATCCCGGCATGGAACACTGGACATCAGTCAAAAATATCCTGAAGTACCTGAAAAGGACTAAGGAAATGTTTCTCGTTTATGGAGGTGACGAAGATCTCGTCGTAAAGGGTTACGTCGATGCTAGCTTTGACACCGATCTGGATGACTCTAAGTCACAAACCGGATACGTGTATATTTTGAATGGTGGGGCAGTAAGCTGGTGCAGTTGCAAGCAAAGCGTTATGGCGGGATCTACATGTGAAGCGGAGTACATGGCAGCCTTGGAGGCAGCACACGAAGCAGTCTGGGTGAAGGAGTTCATTACCGACCTAGGAGTCATACCCAATGCGTCGGGCCCGATGACTCTCTTCTGTGACAACACTGGAGCTATTGCCCTTGCCAAGGAGCCCAGGTTTCACAGGAAGACCAGGCATATCAAGCGTCGCTTCAACTCCATTCGTGAAAGTGTTCAAAATGGAGACATAGAGATTTGTAAAGTACATACAGACCTGAATGTAGTAGATCCGTTGACTAAACCTCTCCCTAGAGCAAAACATGATCAACACCAGAACTGCATGGGTGTTCGATTCATCACAATGTAACTAGAATATTGACTCTAGTGCAAGTGGGAGACTGTTGGAAATATGCCCTAGAGGCAATAATAAAATGGTTATTATTATATTTCTTTGTTCATGATAATTGTCTATTGTTCATGCTATAATTGTGTTATCTAGAAATCGTAATACATGTGTGAATACATAGACCACAACACGTCCCTAGTGAGCCTCTAGTTGACTAGCTCGTTGATCAAAAGATAGTCATGGTTTCCTGACTATGGACATTGGATGTCATTGATAACGGGATCACATCATTAGGAGAATGATGTGATGGACAAGACCCAATCCTAAGCATAGCTCAAAGATCGTGTAGTTCATTTGCTGTAGCTTTTCTGAATGTCAAGTATCATTTCCTTAGACCATGAGATTGTGCAACTCCCGGACACCGTAGGAGTGCCTTGGGTGTGCCAAACGTCACAACGTAACTGGGTGACTATAAAGGTACATTACAGGTATCTCCGAAAGTGTCTGTTGGGTTGGCACGAATCGAGACTGGGATTTGTCACTCCGTATGACGGAGAGGTATCTTTGGGCCCACTCGGTAATGCATCATCATAATGAGCTCAATGTGATCAAGTGGTTGATCACGGAATCATGCATTACGGTACGAGTAAAGTGACTTGCCGGTAACGAGACTGAACAAGGTATTGGGATACCGACGATCGGGTCTCGGGCAAGTAACGTACCGATTGACAAAGGGAATTGAGTACGGGATTAATTAGGTCCTCGACATCGTGGTTCATTCGATGAGATCATCGAGGAGCATGTGGGAGCCAACATGGGTATCCAGATCCCGCTGTTGGTTATTGACCAGAGAGTCGTCTCGGTCATGTCTGCTTGTCTCCCGAACCCGTAGGGTCTACACACTAAGGTTCGGTGACGCTAGGGTTGTATAGATATGAGTATGCAGTAATCTGAAAGTTGTTCGGAGTCCCGGATGAGATCCTGGACGTCACGAGGAGTTCCGGAATTGTCCGGAGGTGAAGAATTATATATAGGAAGTGTAGTTTCGGCCATCGGGAAAGTTTCGGTGTCACCGGTATTGTACCGGGACCACCGGATGGGTCCCGGGGGTCCACCGGGTGGGGCCACCCATCCTGGAGGGCCCCATGGGCTGAAGTGGGGAGGGGAACCAGCCCATAGTGGGCTGGTGCGCCCCCCCTTGGGCCCCCCATGCGCCTAGGGTTGGGAACCCTAGGGGAGGGGGCGCCTCCACTTGCCTTGGGGGGTACTCCACCCCCTTGGCCGCCGCCCCCCTAGGAGATCCCATCTCCTAGGGCCGGCGCACCCCCCTAGGGGGCCTATATAAAGGAGGGGGGAGGGAGGGCAGCAACACCTCAACCCTTGGCGCCTCCCTCTCCCCTGCTACACCTCTCCCTCTCGCAAAAGCTCAGCGAAGCCCTGCTGCGATCACTGCTGCATCCACCACCACGCCGTCGTGCTGCTGGATCTTCATCAACCACTCCTTCCCCCTTGCTGGATCAAGAAGGAGGGGACGTCATCCGCTCCATATGTGTGTTGAACACGGAGGTGCCGTCCGTTCGGCACTTGGTCATCGGTGATTTGGATCACGACGAGTACGACTCCATCATCCCCGTTCTCTTGAACGCTTCCGCTCGCGATCTACAAGGGTATGTAGAAGCACTCTCCTCTCGTTGCTAGTTGACTCCATAGATTGATCTTGGTGAAATGTAGGAATTTTTTTGTTTTCTGCAACGTTCCCCAACAAGGCGCCCCCACAGCGGCAGACGAAGAATTCCGGTTGAACCCAGAGAGCCAGGCTTTGATGCAAGATCTATCCTCGTTCAAGGTCTGGTTGATAGGAACAGGGCTCACAAAGAAGGCCACGATAGAGATTATCCGACTGGAAGCAGGGTGCACGTTTCAGGACCCGAGTGTTTCAGCAGAGCCATCAGAGCAACAATGATTCCTCCCAACTTCAGGTTGGCGACTGGAGTCAGCAAGTTCACCGGCGAGTCCAAGCCAGACACTTGGCTTGAGGACTACCGAGTGGTTGTGAAGATTGGTGGCGACAATGATGATGTGGCCATGAAGCACCTTCCCTTGATGTTGGAGGGCTCAGCGAGAGCGTGGTTGAATCAGTTGGCTCCTGGCAGCATATATAGTTGGGAGGAACTTGCTCGAGTGTTTGTTAGAACCTTTGAAGGTACTTGCAAAAGGCCAGCAGGGTTGACAGAATTACAGTCCTGTGTTCAGAAGCCGAATGAAACCTTGAGAGATTATATCCAGAGATGGATCACTCTGCACCACACAGTGGAGTATGTGTCGGATCACTAAGCAGTGTGTGCCTTCAAGGAAGGAGTTAAGTACAGAGAGTTGAACCTGAAGTTCAGTCAGATAGGAGATATGTCCCTGAGTCGATTGATGGAGATTGCCACTAAGTATGCCAATGGTGAAGAGGAAGACCGACTCCGGGGTGGCAAGCACAAAACAGTCGCCCAAGAAACCGGAGGAGGGAATTCCAGTCGGAAACAGAAGCGAAAGGCCAAACCAGCTGCTCCTGGCGAGTTGTTGCCCAAGGAAAGTTCAAAGGAAAGCCCAAAGGGCCCTGGACTCCTAAAAAAGTTAAAGATCAAGATGAGAATGATGTGTTGGATTTATCGTGCCATATTCATACCAAAAAAGATGAAGAGGGGAATTTCATTTACCCTAAACACACCACTCGACAGTGTCGTCTCCTGATCCAGCCGTTTCGAGAGAAACAACCCAAGGAGAAGGAAAAGGAGTCGGACAGAGGTGAGGATAGGGAAGAAGATGATGATGGTTTTCCCAATGTCAATTCTGTTGGGGAACGTAGCAGAAATTCAAAATTTTCTATGCATCACCAAGATCAATCTATGGAGTAATCTAGCAACGAGGGAAGGAGAGTGCATCTACATACCCTTGTAGATCGCTAAGCGGAAGCGCTCAAGTGAACAGGGTTGATGGAGTCGTACTCGTCGTGATCCAAATCACCGATGATCCTAGTGCCGAACGGACGACACCTCCGTGTTCAACACACGTACAGCCCGGTGACGTCTCCTACGCCTTGATCCAGCAAGGGGAGAAGGAGAGGTTGGGGAAGACTCCATCCAGCAGCAGCACGACGGCGTGGTGGTGGTGGAGGAGCGTGGTACTCCAGCAGGGCTTCGCCAAGCACCGCAAGAGACGAGGAGGGAGAGGGGTAGGGCTGCGCCAAGAAGGAGAGGAACTCGTGTTTCTGGCAGCCCAAAACCTCAAGTATATATAGGGGGAGGGGAGGGGCTGCACCCCCACCTAGGTTTCCACCCCTAGCGGTGGCGGCTAGCCCTAGATCCCATCTAGGGGGGCGGACAAGGGGGGAGAGAGGGGGGCGCACCACTAGGTGGGCCTTAGGCCCATCTGAGCCTAGGATTTGCCCCCTTCCACTCTCCCTTGCACCTTGGGCCTTGGTGGGGGGCGCACCAGCCCACCAGGGGCTGGTCCCCTCCCATACTTGGCCCATGCAGCCCTCCGGGGCTTGTGGCCCCACTTGGTGGACCCCCGGGACCCTCCCGGTGGTCCCAGTACGTTACCGATAAACCCCGAAACTTTTCCGGCGACCAAAATAGGACTTCTCATATATAAATCTTTACCTCCGTACCATTCCAGAACTCCTCGTGACGTCCGGGATCTCATCCGGGACTCCGAACAACATTCGGTAACCACATACAAACTTCCTTTATAACCCTAGCATCATCGAACCTTAAGTGTGTAGACCCTACGGGTTCGGGAACCATGCAGACATGACCGAGACGTCCTCCGGTCAATAACCAACAGCGGGATCTGGATACCCATGTTGGTTCCCACATGTTCCACGATGATCTCATCGGATGAACCATGATGTCGAGGATTCGATCAATCCCGTATACAATTCCCTTTGTCTAGCGGTATTGTACTTGCCCGAGATTCGATCGTCGGTATCCCGATACCTTGTACAATCTCGTTACCGGCAAGTCTCTTTACTCGTTCCGTAACACATCATCCCATGATCAACTCCTTGATCACATTGTGCACATTATGATGATGTCCTACCGAGTGGGCCCAGAGATACCTCTCCGTCACACGGAGTGACAAATCCCAGTCTCGATTCGTGCCAACCCAACAGACACTTTCGGAGATACCCGTAGTGCACCTTTATAGCCACCCAGTTACGTTGTGACGTTTGGCACACCCAAAGTATTCCTACGGTATCCGGGAGTTGCACAATCTCATGGTCTAAGGAAATGATACTTGACATTAGAAAAGCTTTAGCATGCGAACTACACGATCTTGTGCTATGCTTAGGATTGGGTCTTGTCCATCACATCATTCTTCTAATGATGTGATCCTGTTATCAATGACATCCAATGTCCATGGTCAGGAAACCGTAACCATCTATTGATCAACGAGCTAGTCAACTAGAGGCTTACTAGGGACATGGTGTTGTCTATGTATCCACACATGTATCTGAGTTTCCTATCAATACAATTCTAGCATGGATAATAACCGATTATCATGAACAAGGAAATATAATAATAACTAATTAATTATTGCCTCTAGGGCATATTTCCAACAGTCTCCCACTTGCACTAGAGTCAATAATCCAGTTCACATCGCTATGTGATTAACACTCAAGGTCACATCCTCATGTGACTAACACCCAAAGAGTTTACTAGAGTCAATAATCTAGTTGACATTACCATGTGATTAACACTCGATGAGTTCTAGGTTTGATCATGTTATGCTTGTGAGAGATGTTATAGTCAACGGGTCTGAACCTTTCAGATGCGTGTGTGCTTTACAAATCTCTATGTCATCTCCTAGATGCAGCTACCACGTTCTATTTGGAGCTATTCCAAATAATTGTTCTACTATACGAATCCAGTTTACTACTCAGAGTAATCTGGATTAGTGTCAAAGTTTGCATCGGCGTAACCCTTTACGACAATCTCTTTTACCACCTCCATAATCGAGAAAATTCCTTAGTCCACTAGTTACTAAGGATAACTTTGACCGCTGTCCTGTGATCCATTCTTGGATCACTCTTGTACCCCTTGACTGACTCATGGAAAGGCACACTTCAGGTGCGGTACACGGCATAGCATACTGTAGAGAGCCTATGACAAAAGCATAGGGGACGACCTTCGTCCTTCCTCTTTCTTCTGCCGTGGTCGAGCTTTAAGTCTTAACTTCATACCTTACAACTCAGGCAAGAACTCCTTGTTTGACTGATCCATCTTGAACACCTTCAAGATCATGTCAAGGTATGTGCTCATTTGAAAGTACCATTAAGCGTTTTGATCTATCCTTATAGATCATGATGCTCAATGTTCAAGTAGCTTAATCCAGGCTTTCCATTGAAAACACTTTCCAAATAACCCTATATGCTTTCCAGAAATTCTACGTCATTTCTGATCAACAATATGTCAACAACATATATTCATCAGAAATTCTATAGTGCTCCCACTCACTTCTTTGGAAATACAAGTTTCTCATAAACTTTGTATACACCCAAAACTTTGATCATCTCATCAAAGCATACATTCCAACTCCGAGATGCTTACTCCAGTCCTTAGAAGGATTGCTGGAGCTTTGCATACTTGTTAGCATCTTTCAGGATTGACAAAACCTTCCGGTTGTATCACATACAACCTTTCCTCAAGAAAATCGTCGAGGAAACAATGGTTTTTGACATCCTATCTGCAAGATTTCATAAATAATGCAGTAATCGCTAATATAATTCCAACAGACTCTTAGCATCGCTACGAGTGAGAAAGTCTCATCGTAGTCAACTCCTTGAACTTGTCGGGAAACATCTTAACGACAAGTTGAGCTTTCTTAATGGTGACATTTACCATCATTGTCCGTCTTCCTTTTAAATTCCATCTGTACTCAACAGCCTTACGACCATCGAGCCGTTCTGCCAAAGTCTACACTTTTTTTTTCATACATGGATCCTCTCTCGGATTTTATGGCCTCGAGCCATTTATCAGAATCCGGGCCCACCATCGCTTCTCCATAGCTCGTAGGTTCATTGTTGTCTAGCAACATGACTTCCCAGGCATGATTACGTACCACTCTGAAGCAGTATGCATCCTTGTCATCCCACGAGGTTTGGTAGTGACTTGATCTAAAGTTTCATGATCACTATCATAAGCTTCCACTTCAATTGGTGTAGGTGCCACAGGAACAACTCCCTGTGCCCTGCCACACACTAGTTGAAGAGACGGTTCAATAACCTCATCAAGTCTCCACCATCCTCCCACTCAATTCTTTCAAGAGAAACCCTTTTCTCGAGAAAGGACCCGATTTCAGAAAAATCCCTACTGCTTTCGGATCTGAGACAGGAGGTATACCCAACTGTTTTGGGTGTCCTATGAAGATGCATTTATCCGCTTTGGGTTTGAGCTTATCAGCCTGAAACTTTTTCACATAAGCGTTGCAGCCCCAAACTTTTAAGAAACGACAACTCAGGTTTCTCCAAACCATAGTTCAAACGGTTTCGTCTCAACGGAATTACGTGGTGCCCTATTAAAGTGAGTGCGGTTGTCTCTAATGCCTAACCCATGAACGATAGTGGTAATTCGATAAGAGACATCATGGTGCACACCATATCCAATAGGGTGCAACTATGATGTTCGGACACACCATCACACTATGGTGTTCTAGGCGGTATTAGTTGTGAAACAATTTCCACAGTGTCTTAATTGTGTGCCAAACTTGTAACTCAGATATTCATTTCTATGATCATATCATAGACATTTTATCCTCTTGTCACGAAGATCTTCTACTTCACTCTGAACTTACTTGAACCATTCAATAATTCAGACTTGTGTTTCATCAAGTAAATATACTCAGTATCTACTTAAATCATCTGTGAAGTAAGAATATAACGATATCCACTGCGTGCCTCAACACTCATTGGACTGCACACATCAAAATGTATTACTTCCAACGAGTTGCTTTCTTGTTCCATCTTACTGAAAACGAGGCTTTTCAGTCATCTTGCCCATGTGGTATGATTTGCATGTCTCAAGTGATTCAAAATCAAGTGAGTCCAAACGATCCATCTGTATAGAGTTTCTTCATGCATATCTACCAACAAACATGGTTCGCATGTCTCAATTCTTTTAGAAAATGAGTGAGTCCAAAGATCCATCAACATGGAGCTTCTTCATGCGTTTTATACCAATATGACTCAAATTGTAGTGCCACATTTGTGTGGTACTATCATTACTATCTTATACCTTTGGCATGAAAATGTGTATCACTACGATCGAGATGGTATTATTCAAATAAACAGAGTAACCATTATTCTCCTTAAATGAATAACGTATCGCGATAGACATAATCCAATCATGTCTATGCTCAACACAAACACCAAATAACAATTATTTAGGTTTTAATACCAATCTCGATGGTAGAGGGAGCGTACGATATTTGATCAACCTTGGAAATACTTCCAACACATATCGTCATCTCACCTTTTAGCTAGTCTCTGTTTATTCCGTAGCCTTTTGTTTCGAGTTACTAACACTTAGCAACTGAACCGGTATCTAATACCCTGGTGCTACTAGGAGTACTAGTAAAGTACACATTATAATGCATATCCAATATACTTCTGTCGACCTTGCCAGCCTTCTCATCTACCAAGTATCTAGGGTGGTTCTGCTTCAGTGACTGTTCCCCTTATTACAGAAGCACTTAGTCTCGGGCTTGGGTTCAACTTTGGGTTTCTTCACTAGAACAGCAACTGATTTGTTGTTCCATGAAGTATCCCTTTCTTGCCCTTGCCCTTCTTGAAACTAGTGGTTTTACTAACCATCAACGATTGATGCTCCCTTTTGATTTCTACTTTCGCGGTGTCGCGGTTCAAGGATCATATCTATCCCTGATATGTTATAGTTCATCACGAAGCTCTAGTAGCTTGGTGGCAGTGACTTTGGAGAACCATCACTATTTCATCTGGAAGATCAACTCCCACTCGATTCAAGCGATTGTTGTACTCAGACAATCTGAGCACAAGCTCAAGATTGAGCTTTTCTCCCTTATTATGCAGGCTAAGAAAATTGTCGGAGGTCTTATACCTCTTGACGTGGGCACGAGCCTGAAATCCCAATTTCAGTCCTTGGAACATCTCATATGTTCTGCGATGTTTCAAAAACGTCTTTGGTGCCTCAATTCTAAACCATTTAGCATTACGCACTGAACTATTATGTAGTCATCAAAACATGTATGTCAGATGTTTGCAACATCCACAGACGATGTTCGAGGTTCAGCACACTGAGCGGTGCATTAAGGACATAAGCCTTCTATTGTCTGCATAATTGCTACTATCAACTTTCAACTAATTTTTCTCTAGGAACATATCTAAACAGTAGAACTGAAGCGCGAGCCACGACATAATTTGCGAAGACCTTTTGACTATGTTCAGGATAATTAAGTTCATCTTATGAACTCCCACTCAGATAGACATCGCTCTAGTCATCTAAGTGATTACATGATCCGAGTCAACTAGGCCGTGTCCGATCATCACGTGAGACGGACTAGTCATCATCGGTGAACATCTTCATGTTGATCGCATCTACCATACGACTCATGCTCAACCTTTCAGTCTCTTGTGTTCCGAGGCCATGTCTGTACATGCTAGGCTCGTCAAGTCAACCTAAGTGTTTCGCGTGTGTAAATCTGGCTTACACCCGTTGTATGTGAACGTAAGAATCTATCACACCCGATCATCACGTGGTGCTTCGAAACGACGAACTTTCGCAATGGTGCACAGTTAGGGGGAACACTTTCTTGAAATTTTAATGAGGGATCATCTTATTTACTATCGTCGTTCTAAGCAAATAAGATGCATAAACATGATAAATATCACATGCAATCAAAAAATGACATGATATGGCCAATATCATTTTGCTCCTTTTGATCTCCATCTTCGGGGCTCCATGATCATCATCGTCACCGGCATGACACTATGATATCCATCATCGTGTCTCCATGAAGTTGTCATGCCAACTATTACTTCTAGTACTATAGCTAACGGTTAGTAATAAAGTAAAGTAATTACATGACGTTTATATTGACACGCAGGTCATAAATAAATTAAGACAACTCCTATGGCTCCCGCCGGTTGTCATACTCATCGACATGCAAGTCGTGATTCCTATTACAAGAACATGATCATCTCATACATCACATATATCATTCATCACATCCTTTGGCCATATCACATCACAAAACACTTGCTGCAAAAACAAGTTAGACGTCCTCTAATTGTTGTTGCAAGTTTTTACGTGGCTGCTATAGGATTCTAGCAAGAACGTTTCTTACCTACGCCAAAACCACAACGTGAATTGCCAATTTCTATTTACCCTTCATAAGGATCATGTTCATCGAATCCGATCTGACTAAAGTGGGAGAGACAGACACCCGCCAGCCACCTTATGCAACTAGTGCATGTCAGTCGATGGAACCAGTCTCACGTAAGCGTACGTATAAGGTCGGTCCGGGCCGCTTCATCCCACGATGCCGCCGAATCAAGATAAGACTAGTAACGGCAAGCAAATTGACAATATCAATGCCCACAACTACTTTGTGTTCTACTCGTGCATAGAAACTACGCATAGACCTAGCTCATGATGCCACTGTTGGGGAACGTAGCAGAAATTCAAAATTTTCTACGCATCACCAAGATCAATCTATGGAGTAATCTAGCAACGAGGGAAGGAGAGTGCATCTACATACCCTTGTAGATCGCTAAGTGGAAGCGTTCAAGTGAACGGGGCTGATGGAGTCGTACTCGTCGTGATCCAAATCACCGATGATCCTAGTGCCGAACGGACGACACCTCCGTGTTCAACACACGTACAGCCCGGTGACGTCTCCTACGCCTTGATCCACCAAGGGGAGAAGGAGAGGTTGGGGAAGACTCCATCCAGTAGCAGCACGATGGCATGGTGGTGGTGGAGGAGCGTGGTACTCCAGCAGGGCTTCGCCAAGCACCGCAAGAGACGAGGAGGGAGAGGGGTAGGGCTGCGCCAAGAAGGAGAGGAACTCGTGTTTCTGGCAGCCCAAAACCTCAAGTATATATAGGGGGAGGGGAGGGGCTGCGCCCCCACCTAGGTTTCCACCCCTAGGGGTGGCGGCCAGCCCTAGATCCCATCTAGGGGGGCGGCCAAGGGGGGAGAGAGGGGGGCGCACCACTAGGTGGGCCTTAGGCCCATCTCAGCCTAGGGTTTGCCCCCTTCCACTCTCCCTTGCGCCTTGGGCCTTGGTGGGGGGGGGGGGGGCGCACCAGCCCACCAGGGGCTGGTCCCCTCCCACACTTGGCCCATGCAGCCCTCCGGGGCTTGTGGCCCCACTTGGTGGACCCCCGGGACCCTCCCGGTGGTCCCGGTACGTTACCAATAAACCCCGAAATTTTTCCGGCGACCAAAACAGGACTTCCCATATATAAATCTTTACGTCCCGACCATTCCGGAACTCCTCGTGACGTCTGGGATCTCATCCGGGACTCCGAACAACATTCGGTAACCACATACAAACTTCCTTTATAACCCTAGCGTCATCGAACCTTAAGTGTGTAGACCCTACGGGTTCGGGAACCATGCAGACATGACCGAGATGTCCTCCGGTCAATAACCAACAACGGGATCTGGATACCCATGTTGGTTCCCACATGTTCCACGATGATCTCATCGGATGAACCACGATGTCGAGGATTCGATCAATCCCGTATACAATTCCCTTTGTCTAGCGGTATTGTACTTGCCCGAGATTCGATCGTCGGTATCCCGATACCTTGTTCAATCTCATTACCGGCAAGTCTCTTTATTCGTTCCGTAACACATCATCCCGTGATCAACTCCTTGATCACATTGTGCACATTATGATGATGTCCTACCAAGTGGGCCCAGAGATACCTCTCCGTCACACGGAGTGACAAATCCCAGTCTCGATTCGTGCCAACCCAACAGACACTTTCGGAGATACCCGTAGTGCACCTTTATAGCCACCCAGTTACGTTGTGACGTTTGGCACACCCAAAGTATTCCTATGGTATCCGGGAGTTGCACAATCTCATGGTCTAAGGAAATGATACTTGACATTAGAAAAGCTTTAGCATGCGAACTACACGATCTTGTGCTATGCTTAGGATTGGGTCTTGTCCATCACATCATTCTTCTAATGATGTGATCCTGTTATCAATGACATCCAATGTCCATGGTCAGGAAACTGTAACCATCTATTTATCAACGGGCTAGTCAACTAGAGGCTTACTAGGGACATGGTGTTGTCTATGTATCCACACATGTATCTGAGTTTCCTATCAATACAATTCTAGCATGGATAATAAACGATTATCATGAACAAGGAAATATAATAATAACTAATTTATTATTGCCTCTAGGGCATATTTCCAACAAATTCCACGCTGATGATTTTTGCTGATGTTGAAAGCAAAAGTTGATTGAAAGTTTTTAACAAAGGAGTAAACATGGTTGCTCCAGCAACACCCAGTTATCTGAAGTGGTCCCGGACTGCCATCACATTCGACCAGTCAGACCATCCAGCACATATAGCCACCCCTGGGAGGCAAGCACTGGTGGTCGACCCAATAGTTGAAGTCACTCGACTGACTAAAGTGCTGATGGATGGTGGCAGTAGCCTGAATATCCTTTCTGCTGAAACTTTGAAGGGAATGGGCATTCCGATGTCCAAGCTTAGTGAAAGCAACATGAGTTTCCATGGCGTTATACCTGGCAAGAAGGCTCAGTCACTCAGCCAGATCACCCTTGATGTGGTTTTCGGTGATTCCAAGAATTACCGCAAGGAAAAGTTGACATTTGAGGTAGTGGATTTCAAGAGTGCTTACCATGCTATTATGGGTAGGCCCGCTTATGCACGTTTTATGGCTCGACCATGTTACATGTATCTCAAATTGAAGATGCCTGATCCTAGAGGAGTAATCACTATCACTGGCAATCGGCAGAAGGCAGAAGAGTGCTTCCAAAAGGGCTCAAAAATTGCCGGTGCACAAATGGCAGTAGTAGAACTGCAAGAGTATCAGAAAAATGCAGTTCCGAGTGATCTGATGTGAGCCAAGAAGTCTGCCACAAATTCTGCATTTCAGTCGTCCGGTGAAACGAAGCCGATTCATATTCACCCGACCGATCCCAATGCTGCTCCGACCCATATCTCAACAACACTCGACAACAAATAGGAAGAAGCGCTCATCCAGTTCCCCCGTGAGAACTGGGACATCTTTGCATGGAAACCTTCTGACATGCCGGGTGTACCCAGGGGACTCACTGAGCATCGTTTGCGAGTCGACCCAAAAGTAAAACCAGTCAAGGAACATCTCCGACGGTCCGCCGTCCAGAAGAGAAAAGCAATTGGCGAGGAAGTGGCTCGGCTCCTGGCAGCTGAGTTCATCCGAGAGATTTACCACTCCGAGTGGCTCACCAATGTTGTCATGGTCCCCAAGAAGGATGATTCACTTCGCATGTGCATTGACTTCAAGCATATCAATCGGGCCTGCCCGAAAGATCATTTTCCTCTCCCCCACATCGACCAAATTGTCGACTCGACTACAGGGTGTGAGCGTTTGTCCTTTTTGGATGCCTATTCCGGGTATCATCAGATCCGACTGTATGGACCCAATGAGATAAAAACGGCTTTCATCACTCCATTCGGATGCTTCTGTTATGTCACTATGCCATTCGGCCTGAAGAACGTCAGAGCCACATTCATGTGTATGATCCAGAAGTGTTTACTCACTCAAATCAGTCAGAATGTGGAAGCATACATGGACGACATCGTGGTCAAGTCATGTAAGGGTTCCGACCTACTAGCTGACCTCGCTGAAACCTTTGCCAACCTCAGAAGGTATGATATCAAGCTTAATCCATCAAAATGCACATTCGAAGTTCCTGGTGGAAAATTACTCGGGTTCCTCGTTTCCGAACGAGGGATCGACGCTAACCCAAAGAAAGTTGATGCTATACTTCAGATGAAACGCCCTGTGCGTGTGCACGATGTCTAGAAGCTTACTGGTTGTTTGGCTGCCTTGAGTCGATTCATTTCTCGCCTCGGTGAAAAGGCATTACCTCTTTACCGACTGATGAAGAAGTCTGATAAGTTCGAGTGGACCCCCGAAGCTGATGCAGCGTTTGCAGAGCTCAAAGCCCTGCTTTCCACCCAGCCGATGCTTGCTGCACCAATCAACAAAAAGCCTTTACTGCTTTATATTGCAGCCACTGGACAAGTTGTCAGTACAGTACTCACGGTCGAGCGGGAGGAAGAAGGAAAAGCCTATAAAGTTCAGCGCCCAGTATATTATGTTTCTGAAGTTCTGACTCCATCGAAGCAAAGATATCCACATTATCAGAAGCTTGTTTATGGGATTTACATGACCACGAAGAAGGTTGCACACTATTTCTCTGATCATTCCATTACAGTCGTCAGTGACGCTCCATTATCAGAGATTCTGAACAACAGAGATGCAACTGGTTGAGTGGAAAAATGGGCGATTGAACTCCTTCCCCTGGACATCAAATTTGAGGCAAAGAAAGCTATCAAGTCCCAAGCAATAGCCGATTTCCTCACCAGTGGATCGAACAGCAACTTCCGGCCCAAATTCACTCAGAGCATTGGACCATGTTCTTCGATGGGTCCAAGATGCTGAATGGTTCCGGTGCTGGGGTGGTGTTGGTACCCCCCGTGGTGACAAACTCAGCTATGTTCTCCAGATTCACTTTGACTCCTCCAACAATGAAGCTGAATGTGAGGCACTTCTGTACGGGTTGCGTATGGCCATTTCACTCGGCGTCTGTCGCCTCATGGTCTATGGCGACTCGGACTTAGTGGTCAATCAGGTGATGAAGGAGTGGGATGTCAGAAGCCCAACTATGACTAGTTATTGCAATGCAGTGAGAAAGTTAGAAAAGAGGTTTGAGGGGTTAGAGCTCCATCACATCCCTCGACTGAAAAATCAAGCAACCGATGATCTGGCAAAGATAGGCTCCAAGAGGGAAGCCATTCCCAGCAATGTGTTACCGGAACATATTCATACACCTTCAGTTCAAGAAGATCCCTTCACTGAAGAGCCCCCTCAGCCGAAGAGTGCCACCGTTCCGATTGAAATCGAGGTTCCAGCCGTGGTCGATTTGATTATGGAGGTTTTGGTCGTCACCCCAATTGGACAGTATCATATATCACGTACATTCTTAGAAAGGAACTCCCAGAGGATGAAGAAGAGGCTCGACAGATCGCCCGTCGATCTAAAGCCTTTACTGTGATAAGAGGACAGTTGTTCAGAGAAAGTGTGACTGGAGTTTGCCAGAAATGCATAACACCTGAAGAAGGTCGAGTGATCCTCAATGACATCCACTCAGGGACCTGTGGTCACCATGCGTCTTCTCGGACCATTTTGGCCAAAGCATAACGAGCGGGATTTTACTGGCCACGGGCAAATGAGATGGCAAAATAAATAGTCGACAAATGTGAAGGTTGCCAGTTTTACTCCAACATGTCTCACAAGCCTGCATCGGCCCTGAAGACCATTCCACTCGTCTGGCCTTTTGCTGTTTGGGGATTGGATATGGTTGGACCTTTGAGGACTGGTAGGAGTGGATTCACTCATGTGCTTGTAGCAGTCGACAAGTTCACCAAGTGGATTGAAGCCAAGCCTATCAAGAACCTTGAAGCCAGCACTGCTGTCAGCTTCATCAGAGAGTTAACATTCAGATATGGTGTTCCACACAGCATCATCACTGGCAATGGGTCAAACTTCGATTCTGATGAGTTCAGAACTTTCTGTGCTTCCCAAGGTACTCGAGTCGACTATGCCTCAGTCTCCCAGCCCTAGTCGAATAGGCAAGCTGAAAGAGCAAATGGATTGATTCTCAAAGGACTGAAACCCCGACTGATGCATGACCTCAAACACGCAGCAGGAGCCTGGGTCGATGAACTTCCATCAGTATTGTGGGGATTGAGGACAACTCCCAATCGGTCGACTGGCAGTACCCCTTTTTTCTTGGCTTATGGAGTCGAAGCTGTACTTCTGAGTGACTTACTCCACAATGCGCCCCGAGTCGAGCTTTTCTCAGAAGAAGAAGCAGAACAGGCACGGCAAGATGTAGTTGATCTCCTGGAAGAAGGAAGAGAGATGGCCTTGATCCGATCAACCATCTATCAGCAAGACCTGCGTCGATTCCATGCCAGAAACGTGAGGGGGCGAGCATTTCAAGAGGGAGACTTGGTTCTCTGAGTGGATCGGCAGAAACCACACAAGCTTGCTCCTGCCTGGGAAGGCCCTTTCGTTGTCACCAGAGTGCTCCATAATGGAGCGTACCACCTCTACAACGTCGAGCACAAGAAAGATGAGCCGCGAGCTTGGAATGCGGAGTTGCTCCGCCCCTTTTATACTTAAGCACTCAGTCTATTGGGATGTAATAAGAAGCACCTTTGTAGTTTGTTTATCAAAGACAAGAGTTTTTACAATCTTCTAAAATGATTGTCGATTGCTTACGTTTGTTTCTAAAACCCCCCAGTGGATGGCTTAGCTGTGAATCCCTTTCGCCTAAGTTTAAAAAACCCTACCAAGTGATGAGCAAGCCTCTCACTCGGTGGCTTAGCTGCGAACCCGCTTCGCCTAAGTTGAAAAAAATCCTACCGAGTGATGAGCAAGCCTCTCACTCGGGGGCTTAGCTGCAGTCCAGTACTCGCCTAAGTTGAGAAAATCCTACTGAGTGATGAGCAAGCCTCTCACTCAGGGGCTTAGCTGCAGTCCAGTACTCACCTAAGTTTAAAAAAAAATCCTACCGAGTGATGAGCAAACCTCACACTCGGGGGGCTTAGCTGCAGTCCAATACTCGCCTAAGTATTAAAAATCCTACCGAGTGATGAGCAAGCCTCACACTCGGGGGCTTAGCTGCAGTTCAGTACTCGCCTAAGTTTAAAAAATCCTACCGAGTGATGAGAAAACCTCACACTCGGGGGCTTAGCTGCAGTCCAGTACTCGCCTAAGTATTAAAAATCCTACCGAGTGATGAGCAAACCTCACACTCGGGGGGCTTAGCTGCAGTCCAATACTCGCCTAAGTATTAAAAATCCCACCGAGTGATGAGCAAGCCTCACACTCGGGGGCTTAGCTGCAGTTCAGTACTCGCCTAAGTTTAAAAAATCCTACCGAGTGATGAGAAAACCTCACACTCGGGGGCTTAGCTGCAGTCCAGTACTCGCCTAAGTATTAAAAATCCTACCGAGTGATGAGCAAACCTCACACTCGGGGGCTTAGCTACAGTCCAGTACTCGCCTAAGTATTAAAAATCCTACCGAGTTATGAGCAAACCTCACACTCGGGGGCTTAGCTGCAGTCCAGTACCCGCCTAAGTTTAAAAAAAATCCTACCGAGTGATGAGAAAGCCTCTCACTCGGGGGCTTAGCTGCAGTCCAGTACTCGCCTAAGTATTAAAAATCCTACCGAGTGATGAGCAAACCTCACACTCGGGGGCTTAGCTGCAGTCCAGTACTCGCCTAAGTTTAAAAAAATCCTACCGAGTGATGAGCAAGCCTCCCACTCGGGGGCTTAGCTGTAGTCCAGTACTCGCCTAAGTATTAAAAATCCTACCGAGTGATGAGCAAACCTCACACTCGGGGGCTTAACTGCAGTCCAGTACTCGCCTAAGTATTAAGAATCCTACCGAGTGATGAGCAAACCTCACATTCGGGGGCTTAGCTGTAGTCCAGTACTCGCCTAAGACGACGAGATTGCAACCCTCTCCTCGGAGTTGCGACCCAAGTACAACGTGCGCTCCATCCCTATCCATAAGGACGACGAGGTGTAGGCCATTGCAACTCTCTCATCGGAGCTATGCGACAAGTACAACGCACGCTCCATCCCTATCCGCAAGGACGACGAGGTGCAGGTCGACTGCAACTCTCTCCTCGGAGCTACGCCGCAAGTACAACGCACGCTCCATCCCTATCCGCAAGGACGACGAGGTGCAGGTCGACTGCAATTCTCTCCTCGGAGCTACGCTGCAAGTACAACGCACACTCCATCCCTATCCGCAAGTACGACGAGGTGCAAGTCGACTGCAACTCTCTCCTTGGAGTTACGCCACAAGTACAACACACGCTCCACCCCTATCCGCAAGGACGATGAGGTGCAGGTCGACTAAGGTATCTCCCTCAGAGCTGCATTTCAAGAAATATTCCAAGTGAAGAATAAGTTCCACTCGAAGGCGAACGCAAGCACATGCAGAAGATAAACCAAGATCGGATAAAACCTCAAAATTTTCAGGATGAAGATAAAAGTACTCGGACATCAGGCCCGAAGGAGTTTAACGGTTACAAAAATCACTCGGCATTCCAACGCGAATTTAAATGAAGTTTACGTATCAAGTCCGTTCACTCGGCAGGAGGAGGGCTTGCGGGCTCGACAAACTCGTCCAAATCGATCCCGTCCGCGATCCGAGTGGCAGCAGCAATGAAAGTCTCCATGAAGGATTGTAAATCGTGCCTTTTTGTGTTGGCGACCTTGATCACCGCCAGCTTCTCTTCTCGAGCTTCTTTGAAGTGGACCCTAACCAGGGACAGGGCCACGTCAGCGTCGCATCGGGCAGAGGACTTCTTCCATTCCTGCACTCGACCGGGGACCTCATTGAGCCGAGTCATCAGAGACTCAAGATCATTCTGAAGAGTTGCCCTTGGCCAGAGTGATGAGTCGATGCGTGAAACTGCCACCTTTAGACATGCAAGATAACTTGTAACACTGACGAGCAGGATTCCAGTCGAAGCACATTCATGGCAGCCTCGTCGCCGACTGGAGAAAGGATAGGGTCCAAGCCCATCTCGATCCGTCCAGTCTCCTCTTCAAAGTTTTGGCAGAATTCTGCAGAGTCAAGGAGTTAATGAGTCGACTGGTCAGGACTAACTTGCAAACAGTAAAACAGTCCGGTAAAAAGGGGGTACCTTCGAGCATAAGAAAGAGTTTCTTGGCGAGAGCTTTCAGATAAGCCTCCAAATCGTTCCTCCTACGAGTTATGCTTTCCAGCTGGTCGTTCAGAGCCACTTTATCTTTTTTCAGACGAGTCGCCTCTCGATTGGATTCAGTGAGAGACGACTTCAACTTGTTGATTTCCTCCTCTAGCGCTCCGACCGAAGCCAGTTTCTGGTCAGCAAGGGCAGTCTTCTCCTGAGCCTCCTTCTGCGCAGCTGCAAGGTCCAAGTCCTTCTTCTCCAGGGCCAGCCTCATTTTCTCTGCAAAATACACATTTATATCAAACAGAAGAACAAAGAGATAACTTGAGGGATGGTCAAGATAAGCAGTCGACAGGCTGTTACCTTCCGTACCAGCGACTTCATCTTGAGCCTTCTTTAAGTTGTACTGAGCCAACTCCAGGTCAAGGTTGAGTTTCCTCTACTTTTCCTCAAATTCGGCGAACTTGGAGATAAGCGTACATGATTTCTACAATGAGTAAAATACATATCAATCGACAAGATCAAAGATTATTTACTTTCGAGTGAATAAAAATTCAAGACTACTCAGACCCCAACTGACTGCCAGCAGTCGACTGCGGTCTCGAGGACTACACCCAGTGGGTGCACTTAGCGTGCCCCCACTGGTTCGGATTCCACTCGGCCGGTCCGCCCAGGCCGAGTGAAAAAAAGAAGGGAGAGAAAGAAGTGCTCAGACCCCAACCGACTACCAGCAGTCGACTGCGGTCTCGGGGACTACACCCAGTGGGTGCACTTGGCGTGCCCCCACTGGTTCGGAATCCACTCGGACGGTCCGCCCAGGCCGAGTACAAAAAAAGATGACAAAGCTGATGTCTACTACACAACCTTCTTATAGACATTGTTGGACCTCCAAGTGCAGAGGTTTGTAGGACAGTAGCAAATTTCTCTCAAGTGGATGACCTAAGGTTTATCAATCCGTAGGAGGCGTAGGATGAAGATGGTCTCTCTCAAGCAACCCTGCAACCAAATAACAAAGAGTCTCTTGTGTCCCCAACACACCCAATACAATGGTAAATTGTATAGGTGCACTAGTTCAGCGAAGAGATGGTGATACAAGTGCAATATGGATGGTAGATAAAGGTATTTGTAATCTGAAATCATAAAATCAGCAAGGTAACTAATGATAAAAGTGAGCGTAAACGGTATTGCAATGTGTGGAAACAAGGCCCAGGGTTCATACTTTCACTAGTGCAAGTCCTCTCAACAATAATAACATAATTGGATCATATAACTATCCCTCAACATGCAACAAAAAGTCACTCCAAAGTCACTAATAGCAAAGATGAACGAAGAGATTATGGTAGGGTACGAAACCACCTCAAAGTTATTCTTTCCAATCAATCCGTTGGGCTATTCCTATAAGTGTCACAAACAGTCCTAGAGTTCGTACTAGAATAACACCTTAAGACACAAATCAACCAAAACCCTAATGTCACCTAGATACTCCAATGTCACCTCAAGTATCTGTGGGTAGGATTATACGATATGCATCACACAATCTCAGATTAATCTATTCAACCAACACATAGAACCTCAAAGAGTGCCCCAAAGTTTCTACCGGAGAATCATGACGAAAACGTGTGCCAGCCCCTATGCATAGGTTCATGGGCGGAACCCGCAAGTTGATCACCGAAACATACATCAAGTGAATCACGTGATATCCCATTGTCACCACAGATACGCACGGTAAGACATATATCAAGTGTTCTCAAATCTTTAAAGACTCAATCCGATAAGATAACTTCCAAGGGGAAACTCAATCCATTACAAGAGAGTAGAGGGGGAGGAGAAACATAAGATCCAACTATAATAGCAAAGCTCACGATACATCAAGATCGTGCCAAATCAAGAACATGAGAGAGAGATCAAACACATAGCTACTGGTACATACCCTCAGCCCCGAGGGAGAGCTACTCCCTCCTCGTCATGGAGAGCACCGGGATGATGAAGATGGCCACCGGAGAGGGATTCCCCTCCGGCAGGGTGCCGGAACGGGTCTAGATTGGCTTTCGGTGTCTACGGAGGCTTCTGGCGGCGGAACTCCCGACCTATTGTGCCCCCCATAGTTTTAGGGTATATGGAGATATATATGCGGAAGAAGTACGTCAGGGGAGCCACGAGGGGCCCATGAGGGTGGAGGGCGCGCCCGGGGGGGTGGGGGTGGGGGTGGGCGCGCCCCCTGCCTCGTGGCTTCCTCATTGCTTCCCTTACATGGACTCCAAGTCTCCCGGGTCGCTTTCCTTCCAAAAATAAGTTCCGTGAAGTTTCAGGTCAATTGGACCCTGTTTGATTTTCCTTTTCTGCGATAGTCTAAAACAAGGAAAAACAGAAACTGGCACTGGGCTCTGGGTTAATATGTTAGTCCCAAAATCATATAAAATAGCATATAAATGCATATAAAACATCCAAGGTTGATAATATAATAGCATGGAAAAATCCAAAAATATAGATACGTTGGAGACGTATCAGCATCCCCAAGCTTAATTCCTACTCGTACTGGAGTAGGTAAATGATAAAAACAGAATTTTTGATGTGGAATGCTACCTAACATATTTATCTAAGTAATTCTTCTTTATTTTGGCATAAATGTTCAGATCCATAAGATTCAAGACAAAAGTTTAATATTGACATAAAAACAATAATACTTCAAGCATACTAACTAAGCAATCATGTCTTCTCAAAATAACATGCCCGGAGAAAGTTCATCCCTACAAAATCATATAGTTTGGTCATGCTCCATTTTCGTCACACAAGAATGCTCTCATCATGCACAACCCCGATGACAAGCCAAGCAATTGTTTCATACCTTAGCAATCTCAAACTCATAAACCTTCACGCAATACATGAGCGCGAGCCATGGACATAGCACTATGGGTGGAATAGAATATAATGAGGGGGTTATGTGGAGAAGACAAAAAGGAGAAAGTATCACATTGACGCGGCTAATCAATGGGCTAGGGAGATGCCCATCAATTGATGTCAATGCAAGGAGTAGGGATTGCCATGCAACGGATGCACTAGAGCTATAAATGTATGAAAGCTCAACAAAAGAAACTAAGTGGGTGTGCATCCAACTTGCTTGCTCACGAAGACCTAGGGCATTTTGAGGAAGCCCATCATTGGAATATACAAGCCAAGTTCTATAATGAAATATTCCCACTAGTATATGAAAGTGACAACATAGGAGACTCTCTATCATGAGGATTATGGTGCTACTTTGAAGCACAAGCGTGGCAAAGGATAGTAGCATTGTCCCTTCTCTCTTTTTCTCTCCTTTTTTTGGGCCTTCTCTTTTTTATGGCCTTTCTCTTTTTTTGGGCCTTCTCTCTTTTTTTATGGCCTTTCTCTCTTCTCTTTTTTTATTCCTCACTCGGGACAATGCTCTAGAAAATGATGATCATCACACTTCTATTTATTTACAACTCAATGATTACAACTTGATACTAGAACAAAGTATGACTCTATATGAATGCCTCCGGTGGTGTACCAGGATATGCAATGAACCAAGAGTGACATGTATGAAATAATTATGAACGGTGGCTTTGCCACAAATACTATGTCAACTACATGATCATGCTAAGCAATATGACAATGATGAATGTGTCATGATGAACGGAATGGTGGAAAGTTGCATGGCAATATATCTCGGAATGGCTATGGAAATGCCATAATAGGTAGGTATGGTGGCTATTTTGAGGAAGATATAAGGAGGTTTATGTGTGAAAGAGCGTATCATATCACGGGGTTTGGATGCACCGACGAAGTTTGCACCAACTCTCAATGTGAGAAAGGGCAATGCACGGTACCGAAGAGGCTAGCAATGATGGAAGGGTGAGAGTGCGTATAATCCATGGACTCAACATTAGTCATAAAGAACTCACATACTTATTGCAAAAATCTACAAGTCATCAAAAACCTCAGCACTACGCGCATGCTCCTAGGGGGATAGATTGGTAGGAAAATACCATCGCTCATCCCTGACCGCCACTCATAAGGAAGACAATCAAAGAACATCCCATGTTTCAAATTTGTTACATAATGTTTACCATACGTGCATGCTACGGGACTTGCAAACTTCAACACAAGCACTTCTAAAATTCACAACTACTCAACTAGCACGACTTTGATATTATTACCTCCATATCTCAAAACAATCATCAAGCATCAAACTTCTCTTAGTATTCAATGCACTTATATGAAAGCTTTTATTATACCCATCTTGGATGCCTATCATATTAGGACTAGATTCATAACCAAAGCAAACTACCATGATGTTCTAAAGACTCTCAAAATAATATAAGTGAAGCACAAGAGTTCATATGTTTCTTTAAAATAAAACTACCACCATGCTCTAAAAGATATAAGTGAAGTACTAGAGAAAACAACAAACTACTTCGAAAGATATAAGTGAAGATCAATGAGTAGTCGAATAATTATGCAACTATATGAAGACTCTCTAACATTTAATAATTTCATATCTTGGTATTTTATTCAAATAGCAAGCAAAACTAAATAAAATAAAATGACGCTCCAAGCAAAACACATATCATGTGGCGAACAAAAATATAGCTCCAAGTAAAGTTAACGATGAACGAAGACGAAAGAGGGGATGCCTTCCGGGGAATCCCCAAGCTTAGGCTCTTGGTTGTCCTTGAATATTTCCTTGGGGTGCCTTGGGCATCCCCAATATTAGGCTCTTGCCACTCCTTATTCTATAGTCCATCGAATCTTTACCCAAAACTTGAAAACTTCACAACACAAAACTTAACAGAAAACTCGCAAGCTCCGTTAGCGAAAGAAAACAAAACACCACTTCAAGGTACTGTAATGAACTCATTATTTATTTATATTGGTGTTCACCTACTGTATTCCAACTTCTCTATGGTTTATAAACTATTTTACTAGCCATAGATTCATCAAAATAAGCAAACAACACACGAAAAACAGAATCTGTCAAAAACAGAATAGTCTGTAGTAATCTGTAGCTAACGCAAACTTATGGAACCCCAAAAATTCTAAAATAAATTGCTGGACGTGAGTAATTTGTCTATTAATCATCTGAAAAAAGAATTAACTAAATAGCACTCTCCTGTAAAAAATGGCAGCAATTCTCGTGAGCGCTAAAGTTTCTGTTTTTTACAGCAAGATCAACAAGACTTTCCCCAAGTCTTCCCAACGGTTCTACTTAGCACAAACACTAATTAAACACATAAAACCACATCTAAACATAGACTAGATGAATTATTTATTACTAAACATGAACAAAAAACAAGGAACAAAAATAAAATTGGGTTGCCTCCCAACAAGCGTTATCGTTTAACGCCCCTAGCTAGGCACGATGATTTCAATGATGCTCACATAAAGGATAAGAATTGGAACATAAAGAGAGCATCATGAATAATATGACTAACACATTTAAGTCTAACCCACTTCCTATGCATAGGTATTTTGTGAGCAAACAACTTATGGGAACAATAATCAACTAGCATAGGAAGGCAAAACAAGCATAACTTCAAAACTTTAAGCACATAGAGAGGAAACTTGATACTATTGCAATTCCTACAAGCATATATTGCTCCCTCATAATAATTTTCAGTAGCATCATGAATGAATTCAACAATATAACTATCACATAAAGCATTCTTTTCATGATCTACAAGCATAGAATTTTTATTACTCTCCAGATAAGCAAATTTCTTCTCATGAATAGTGGGAGTATACTCAACAAAATAACTATCATGTGAGGCATAATCCAATTGAAAGTTAAAATCATGATGACAAGTTTCATGAATATCATTATTCTTTATAGCATACAAGTCATCACAATAATCATCATAGATAGCGGGCATGCTCTCATCATAATAAATTTGCACATCAAAACTTGGGGGACTAAAAATATATTCATCAAATGTAGCATCCCCAAGCTTGTGGCTTTGCATATCATTAGCATCATGGATATTCAAAGAATTCATACTAACAACATTGCAATCATGCTCATCATTCAAATATTTAGTGCCAAACATTCTAACGCATTCTTCTTCTAGCACTTGAGCACAATTATCAGAATCCTTATTTTCATGATAGATATTAAAAAGATGAAGCATATGAGGCATCCTTAATTCCATTTTTTGCAGTTTTCTTTTATAAACTAAACTAGTGATAAAACAAGAAACAAAAAGATTCGATTGCAAGATCTAAAGATATACCTTCAAGCACTCACCTCCCCGGAAATGGCGCCAGAAAAGAGCTTGATATCTACTACACAACCTTCTTCTTGTAGACGTTGTTGGGCCTCCAAGTGCAGAGGTTTGTAGGACAGTAGCAAATTTCCCTCAAGTGGATGACCTAAGGTTTATCAATCCGTAGGAGGCGTAGGATGAAGATGGTCTCTCTCAAGCAACCCCTCAACCAAATAACAAAGAGTCTCTTGTGTCCCCAACACACCCAATACAATGGTAAATTGTATAGGTTCATGAAGGAAATATGCCCTAGAGGCAATAATAAAGTTATTATTTATTTCCTTATATCATGATAAATGTTTATTATTCATGCTAGAATTGTATTATCCGGAAACATAATACTTGTGTGAATACATAGACAAACAAAACGTCACTAGTGTGTCTCTACTTGACTAGCTCGTTAATCAAAGATGGTTATGTTTCCTAACCATAGACATGAGTTGTCATTTGATTAATGGGATCACATCATTAGGAGAATGATGTGATTGACTTGACCCATTCCGTTAGCTTAGCACTTGACCATTTAGTATGTTGCTATTGCTTTCTTCATGACTTATACATGTTCCTATGACCATGAGATTATGCAACTCCCTTTTACCGGAGGAACACTTTGTGTGCTACCAAACATCACAACGTAACTGGGTGATTATAAGGGAGCTCTACAGGTGTCTCCAAAGGTACATGTTGGGTTGGCGTATTTCGAGATTAGGATTTATCACTCTGATTGTCGGAGAGGTATCTCTGGGCCCTCTCGGTAATGCACATCACATAAGCCTTGCAAGCATTGCAACTAATGAGTTAGTTGCGAGATGATGTATTACAGAACGAGTAAAGAGACTTGCGAGTAACGAGATTGAACTAGGTATTAAGATACCGACGATCGAATCTCGGGCAAGTAACATACCGATGACAAAGGGAACAAAGTATGTTGTTATGCGGTCTGACCGATAAAAGATCTTCGCAGAATATGTGGGAGCCAATATGAGCATCCAGGTTCCGCTATTGGTTATTGACCGGAGACATGTCTCGGTCATGTCTACATTGTTCTCGAACCCGTAGGGTCCGCACGCTTAACGTTATGATGACAGTTTCATTATGAGTTTATATATTTTGATGTATCGAAGTTTGTTTGGAATCCCGGATGTGATCACAGACATGATGAGGAGTCTCGAAATGGTTGAGACATAAAGATTGATATATTGGACGGCTATATTCGGACACCAGAAGTGTTCCGGAGAAGTTTCGGATAAAACCGGAGTACCGGGGGGTTACCGGAACCCCCCAGGGGTTAATGGGCCTCATGGGCCCAAAGTGGAGAAGAGGAGGGGCGGCCAGGGCAGGTCGCGCCCCCCTCCTCCTCTAGTCCGAATTGGACAAGGAGGGGGGCGGCGCCCCCCCTTTCCTTCCTCTCCTCTCTCCCTTCCTTCCCCCTCTCCTAGTTGGACAAGGAAAAGGAGGGAGTCCTACTCCCGGTAGGAGTAGGACTCCTCCCTGGCGCGCCTCCTGCTGGCCGGCCGCTCCTTCCCCTTGCTCCTTTATATACGGGGGCAGGGGGAACCTCTACACACACAAGTTGATCTTCGTGATCGCTCTCTTAGCCGTGTGCGGTGCCCCCCTCCACCATACTCCTCGATAATATTGTAGCGGTGCTTAGGCGAAGCCCTGCGACGGTAGAGCATCAAGATCGTCACCACGCCGTCGTGCTGACGGAACTCTTCCCTGACACTTTGCTGGATCGGAGTCCGGGGGTCATCATCGAGCTGAACGTGTGCCAGAACTCGGAGGTGCCGTATTTTCGGTGCTTGATCGGTCGGGCCGTGAAGACGTACGACTACATCAACCGCGTTGTCATAATGCTTCCGTTGTCGGTCTACGAGGGTACGTAGACTACACTCTCCCCTCTCGTTGTTATGCATCACCATGATCTTGTGTGTGCGTAGGAATTTTTTTGAAATTACTACGTTCCCCAACAGTGGCATCTGAGCCCAGGTTTTATGCGCTGATGTTGTGCACGAGTAGAACACAAGTGAGTTGTGGGCGATATAAGTCATACTGCTTACCAGCATATCATACTTTGGTTCGGCGGTATTGTTGGATGAAGCGGCCCGGACCGACATTACGCGTACGCTTACGCGAGACTGGTTCTACCGACGTGCTTTGCACACAGGTGGCTGGCGGGTGTAAGTTTCTCCAACTTTAGTTGAACCGAGTGTGGCTACGCCTGGTCCTTGCGAAGGTTAAAACAGCACCAACTTGACAAACTATCGTTGTGGTTTTGATGCATAGGTAAGATTGGTTCTTGCTAAGCCCGTAGCAGCCACGTAAAACTTGCAACAACAAAGTAGAGGACGTCTAACTTGTTTTTGCAGGGCATGTTGTGATGTGATATGGTCAAGACGTGATGAGATATAAGTTGTTGTATGAGATGATCATGTTTTGTTGAAGTTATGAGCAACTGGCAAAATCCTTATGGTTGTCTCTCTATTGCATAAGATGCAAGCACCAAATAATTGCTTTACTTTATCGCTATGCGATAGCAATAGTTGCAAGAGCAATTGTTGGCTAGACGACCATGTAACGACACATTGATATAGATCAAGATGATGGAGATCATGGTGTCATGCCGGTGACGATAGAGATCATGACAGTACTTTGGAGATGGAGATCAAAGGCGCAAGATGATCATGGCCATATCATGTCACATATTTTGATTGCATATGATGTTTATCTTTCATACATCTTATTTTCCTTAGTTCGACAGTAGCTTTATAAGATGATCTCTAACTAAATTTCAAGGTATAAGTGTTCTCCCTGAGTATGCACCGTTGTGAAAGTTCTTCGTGCTAAGACACCACGTGATGATCGGGTGTGATAGGCTCTACGTTCAAATACAACGGGTGCAAAACAGTTGCACATGCGGAATACTCAGGTTAAACTTGACGAGCCTAGCATATACAGATATGGCCTTGGAACACTGGAGACCGAAAGGTCGAGCGTGAATCATATAGTAGATATGATCAACATAATGATGTTCACCATTGAAAACTACTCCATCTCACGTGATGATCGGACATGGTTTAGTTGATATGGATCACGTGATCACTTAGAAGATTAGAGGGATGTCTATCTAAGTGGGAGTTCTTAAGTAATATGATTAAATTGAACTTAAATTTATCATGAAGTTAGTCCTGATAGTATTTTGCAAATTATGTTGTAGATCAATAGCTCGCGTTGTTGCTTCCCTGTGTTTATTTTGATATGTTCCTAGAGAAAAACTATGTTGAAAAATGTTAGTAGCAATGATGCGGATTCGATCCGTGATATGAGGTTTATCCTCATTGCTGCACAAAATAATTATGTCCTTGATGCACCGCTAGGTGTGACAGACCTATTTCAGGAGCAGATGCAGACGTTATGAACGTTTGGCTAGCTCAATATGATGACTACTTGATAGTTTAGTGCACCATGCTTAATGGCTTAGAATCGGTACTTCAAAGACATTTTGAACGTCATGGACCATATGAGATGTTCCAGTAGTTGAAGTTAATATTTCAAGCAAATACCCGAGTTGATAGATATGAAGTCTCCAACAAGTTCTATAGCTAAAAGATGGAGAAGAATCGCTCAACTAGTGAGCATGTGCTCAGATTGTCTGGGTACTACAATTTCTTGAATCAAGTGGGAGTTAATCTTCCAGATAAAATAGTGATTGACAGAATTCTCTAGTCACCATCACCAAGTTAGTAGAACTTCGTGATGAACTATGATATGCAAGGGATAACGGAAACGATTCCCAAGCTCTTCGTAATGCTGAAATCGACGAAGGTAGAAATCAAGAAAAATATCAAGTGTTGATGGTCAACAAGACCACTAGTTTCAAGAAAAAGGGCAAAGGGAAGAAGGGGAACTTCAATAAGAACAGCAAGCAAGTTGCTGCTCAAGTGAAGAAGCCCAAATCTGGTCATAAGCCTGAGACTAAGTGCTTCTACTGCAAAGGGACTGGTCACTGTAAGCGGAACTGCCCCAAGTATTTGGCGGATAAGATAGGATGGCAAAGTAAACAAAGGTATATTTGATATACATGTTATTGATGTGTACTTTACTAGTGTTCATAGCAACCCCTCAGTACTTGGTACTAGTTCAGTTGCTAAGATTAGTAACTCGAATCGGGAGTTGCAGAATGAACAGAGACTAGTTAAGGGTGAGGTGACGATGTGTGTTGGAAGTAGTTCCAGGATTTATATGATCATCATCGCACACTCCCTATACTTTCGGGATTAGTGTTGAACCTAAATAAGTGTTATTTGGTGTTTGTGTTGAGCATGAATATGATTTGATCATGTTCATTGCAATACGGTTATTCATTTAAGTTGGAGAACAATTGTTGTTTTGTTTACATGAATAAAACCTTCTATGGTCAAACACACCAAGGAAAATGGTTTGTTGGATCTCGATCGTAGTGATACACATATTCATAATATTGAAGCCAAAAAGATGCAAAGTTAATAATGATAGTGCAACTTATTTGTGGCACTGCCATTTAGGTCATATTGGTGTAAAGCGCATGAACAAACTCCATGCTAATGGACTTTTGGAATCACTTGATGCTTGCGAACCATGCCTCATGGGGAAGATGACTAAGACACCGTTCTCCGGAACAATGGAGCAAGCAACAGATTTGTTGGAAATCATACATACTGATGTATATGGTCCGATGAATATTAAGGCTCGCGACAAGTATCATTATTTTCTGACCTTCACAGACGATTTGAGCAAATATGGGTATATCTACTTGATGAAACATAAATCTGAAACATTTGAAAAGTTCAAAGGATTTCAGAGTGAAGTGGAAAATCATTGTGACAAGAAAATAAGGTTTCTACGATCTAATCGCGGAGACAAATATTTGAGTTACGAGTTTGGTCTTCAATTAAAACAATGTGGAATAGTTTCACAAATTCGTGCCACCTGGAACACCACAGCATAATGGTGTGTACGGACGTCATAACCATACTTTATTAGATATGGTGCGATCTATGATGTTTCTTACCAATCTACCACTATCGTTTTGGGGTTATGCATTAGAGACAGCTGCATTCACATTAAAAAGGGCACCATCTAAATCCGTTGAGATGACACCTTATGAACTGTGGTTTGGCAAGAAACCAAAGTTGTCGTTTCTTAAAGTTTGTGGTTGTGATGCTTATAAGAAAAAAATTCATCCTGATAAGCTCAAACCCAAATCGGAGAAATGTGTCTTCATAGGATACCCAAAGGAGATAGTTGGGTACACCTTCTATCACAGATCCGAAGGCAAGTTATTCGTTGCTAAGAATGGATCCTTTCTAGAGAAGGAGTTTCTCTCGAAAGAAGTGAGTGGGAGGAAAGTAGAACTTGATGAGGTAACTGTACCTGCTCCCTTATTGGAAAGTAGTTCATCACAGAAATCTGTTTCTGTGACTACTACACCAACTAGTGAGGAAGCTAATGATCATGATCATGTAACTTCAGATCAAGTTACTACCAAATCTCGTAGGTAAACCAGAGTGAGATTCGCACCAGAGTGGTACGGTGATCCTGTTCTGGAGGTCATGTTACTTGACCATGACGAATCTACGAACTATGAGGAAGCGATGATGAGCCCAGATTCCGCGAAATGGCTTGAGGCCATGAAATCTGAGATGGGATCCATGTATGAGAACAAAGTGTGGACTTTGGTTGACTTGCCCAATGATCGGCAAGCCATAGAAAATAAATGGATCTTCAAGAGGAAGACAGACGTTGATAGTAGTGTTACTATCTACAAAGCTAGAATTGTCACAAAAATGTTTTCGACAAGTTCAAGATGTTGAATACAATGAGATTTTCTCACTTGTATCGATGCTTAAGTCTGTCCGAATCATGTTAGCAATTGCCGCATTTTATGAAATCTGGCAAATGGATAAACAAAACTACATTACTTAATGGATTTATTAAAGAAGAGTTGTATATGATGCAACCAGAAGGTTCTGTCAATCCTAAAGGTGCTAACAAAATATGCAAGCTCCAAAAATCCATCTATGGACTGGTGCAAGCATCTTGGAGTTGGAATATACGCTTTGATAAGTTGATCAAAGCATATAGTTTTATACAGACTTGCGGTGAAGCCTGTATTTACAAGAAAGTGAGTGGGAGCACTACATCATTTCTGATAAGTATATGTGTATGACATATTGTTGATCGGAAATAATGTAGAATTATTCTACAAAGCATAAAGGAGTGTTTGAAAGGAGTTTTTCAAAGAAAGACCTCGGTGAAGCTGCTTACATATTGAGCATCAAGATCTATAGAGATAGATCAAGACGCTTGATAAGTTTTCAATGAGTACATACCTTGACAAGTTTTTGAAGTAGTTCAAAATGGAACAGTCAAAGAAAGAGTTCTTGCCTGTGTTACAAGGTGTGAAATTGAGTAAGACTCAAAGCCCGACCACGGCAGAAGATAGAGAGAGAATGAAAGTCATTCCCTATGCCTCAGACATAGGTTCTATAAAGTATTCCATGCTGTGTACCAGACCTATTATATACCCTGCCCTGAGTTTGGCAAGGGAGTACAATAGTGATCTAGGAGTAGATCACTAGACATTGGTCAAAATTATCCTTAGTGGAATAAGGATATGTTTCTGGATTATGGAGGTGACAAAAGGTTCGTCGTAAAGGGTTACGTTGATGCAAATTTGGACACTAATCCAGATGACTCTAAGTCTCAATCTTAATACATATTGAAAGTGGGAGCAATTAGCTAGAGTAGCTCCGAGCGGAGTATTGTTGACATAGAAATTTGCAAAATACATACGGATCTGAATGTGGCAGGCCCGTTGACTAAACTTCTCTCACAAGCAAAACATGATCACACCTTAGTACTCTTTGGGTGTTAATCACATAGCGATGTGAACTAGATTATTGACTCTAGTAAACCCTTTGAGTGTTGGTCACATAACGATGTGAACTATGGGTGTTAATCACATGATGATGTGAACTATTGGTGTTAAATCACATGGTGATGTGAACTAGATTATTGACTCTAGTGCAAGTGGGAGACTGAAGGAAATATGCCCTAGAGGCAATAATAAAGTTATTATTTATTTCCTTATATCATGATAAATGTTTATTATTCATGCTAGAATTGTATTATCCGGAAACATAATACTTGTGTGAATACATAGACAAACTAAACGTCACTAGTGTGCCTCTACTTGACTAGCTCGTTAATCAAAGATGGTTATGTTTCCTAGCCATAGACATGAGTTGTCATTTGATTAACAGGATCACATCATTAGGAGAATGATGTGATTGACTTGACCCATTCCGTTAGCTTAGCACTTGATCATTTAGTATGTTGCTATTGCTTTCTTCATGACTTATACATGTTCCTATGACTATGAGATTATGCAACTCCCATTTACCGGAGGAACACTTTATGCGCTATCAAACGTCACAACGTAACTGGGTGATTATAAAGGAGCTCTACAGGTGTCTCCAAAGGTACATGTTGGGTTGGCGTATTTCGAGATTAGGATTTGTCACTCCGATTGTCAGAGAGGTATCTCTGGGCCCTCTCGGTAATGCACATCACATAAGCCTTGCAAGCATTGCAACTAATGAGTTAGTTGCGAGATGATGTATTACAAAACGAGTAAAGAGACTTGCCGGTAACGAGATTGAACTAGGTATTAAGATATCGACGATCGAATCTCGGGCAAGTAACATACCGATGACAAAGGGAACAAAGTATGTTGTTATGCGGTCTGACCGATAAAAGATCTTCGTAGAATATGTGGGAGCCAATATGAGCATCCAGGTTCCGCTATTGGTTATTGACCGGAGACATGTCTCGGTCATGTCTACATTGTTCTCGAACCCGTAGGGTCCGCACACTTAACGTTACGATGACAGTTTCATTATGAGTTTATATATTTTGATGTACCGAAGTTTGTTCGGAGTCCCAGATGTGATCACGGACATGACGAGGAGTCTCGAAATGGTCGAGACATAAAGATTGATATATTGGACGGCTATATTCGGGCACCGGAAGTGTTCCGGAGAAGTTTCGGATAAAACCGGAGTACCGGGGGGTTACCAGAACCCCCCGGGGGTTAATGGGCCTCATGGGCCCAAAGTGGAGAAGAGGAGGGGCGGCCAGGGCAGGCCGCGCGCCCCCTCCCCCTCTAGTCCGAATTTGACAAGGAGGGGGGGGCGGCGCCCCCCTTTCCTTCCTCTCCTCTCTCCCTTCCTTCCCCCTCTCCTAGTTGGACAAGGAAAAGGAGGGAGTCCTACTCCCGGTAGGCGTAGGACTCCTCCCTGGCGCGCTTCCTCCTGGACGGCCGCCCCTTCCCCTTGCTCCTTTATATACGGGGGCAGGGGGGCACCTCTACACACACAAGTTGATCTTCGTGATCGTTCTCTTAGCCGTCTGCGGTGCCCCCCTCCACCATACTCCTCGATAATATTGTAGTGGTGCTTAGGCGAAGCCCTGCGACGGTAGAACATCAAGATCGTCACCACGCTGTCGTGCTGAGGAACTCTTCCCCGACACTTTGCTGGATCGGAGTCCGGGGGTCGTCATCGAGCTGAACGTGTGCTAGAACTCGGAGGTGCCGTATTTTCGGTGCTTGATCGGTCGGGCCGTGAAGACGTACGACTACATCAACCGCGTTGTCATAACGCTTCCGCTGTCGGTCTACGAGGGTACATAGACTACACTCTCCCCTCTCGTTGCTATGCATCACCATGATCTTGTGTGTGCGTAGGAATTTTTTTGAAATTACTATTATCCCCAACAGTGCACTAGTTCAGCAAAGAGATGGTGATACAAGTGCAATATGGATGGTAGATAAAGGTATTTGTAATCTGAAATTATAAAATCAGCAAGGTAACTAATGATAAAAGTGAGCGTAAATGGTATTGCAATGTGTGGAAACAAGGCCTAGGGTTCATACTTTCACTAGTGCAAGTCCTCTCAACAATAATAACATAATTGGATCATATAACTATCCCGCAACATGCAACAAAGAGTCACTCCAAAGTCACTAATAGCGGAGAACGAACGAAGAGATTATGGTAGGGTACGAAACCACCTCAAAGTTATTCTTTCCAATCAATCCGTTGGGCTATTCCTATAAGTGTCACAAACAGCCCTAGAGTTCTAACTAGAATAACACCTTAAGACACAAATCAACGAAAACCCTAATGTCACCTAGATACTCCAATGTCACCGCAAGTATCCGTGGGTATGATTATATGATATGCACCACACAATATCAGATTCGTCTATTCAACCAACACATAGAATCTCAAAGAGTGCCCCAAAGTTTCTACTGGAGAATCACGACGAAAACATGTGCCAACCCCTATGCATAGGTTCATGGGCGGAACCCGCAAGTTGATCACCACAACATACATCAAGTGAATCACGTGATATCCCATTATCACCACAGATACGCACGGCAAGACATACATCAAGTGTTCTCAAATCTTTAAGACTCAATCCGATAAGATAACTTCCAAGGGGAAACTCAATCCATTACAAGAGAGTAGAGGGGGAGGAGAAACATAAGATCCAAGTATAATAGGAAAGCTCGCGATACATCAAGATCGTGCCAAATCAAGAACACGAGAGAGAGAGAGAGAGAGAGATCAGACACATAGCTACTGGTACATACCCTCAGCCCCGAGGGAGAACTACTCCCTCCTCGTCATGGAGAGCACCGGGATGATGAAGATGGCCACTGGAGAGGGATTCCCCCTCCGGCAGGGTGCCGGAACGGGTCTAGATTGGCTTTCGGTGGCTACGGAGGTTTCTGGAACTCCCGATCTATTGTGCTCCCCCATCGTTTTAGGGTATATGGAGATATATAGGCGGAAGAAGTACGTCAAGGGAGCCACGAGGGGGTCACGAGGGTAGAGGGCGTGCCCAGGGGGTGGGCGCACCCCCTTCCTCGTTGCTTCCTCGTTGCTTCCCTTACGTGGACTCCAAGTCTCCCGGGTTGCTTTCCTTCCAAAAATAAGTTCCGTGAAGTTTCACGTCAATTGGACTCCATTTGATTTTCCTTTTCCGCGATACTCTAAAACAAGGAAAAAACAGAAACTGGCACTGGGCTCTGGGTTAATATGTTAGTCTCAAAAATCTTATAAAATAGCACATAAATGCATATAAAACATCCAAGGTTGATAATATAATAGCATGGAACAATCAAAAATTATAGATACGTTGGAGACGTATCAAAAGCACCCAGTGGGTGTACAATCTCGAAGTGCAAGACAATGAAAGATTGCGCGAAGGAAAATATTCGGGTAGCATATCCTAAAAGAACAAGTTCAGTCAGGAGTTAACTTACCTGGACATTGGCTCGAAGAGCCGCGCTGGCGTCATAAGCATCCTGACTACTTTTGTGCACCGCCTTCACCTGCTCCATCATTATGCCAGCCTGATGAATGGCCTCCGCAGCGGCGTCCGACTGGCTTTCTGGAACATGATGAGTGGCAAAGAAGGGGACGGATGGTCCAGAAGCAGCGGCTTGGAGATCCGAGGCATGAAGTTGGATGGTTGAAACAAGCTTTGGTGCAGTCAACGATGCGGGGCGCGCACTCGACACTGGGTCAGCAAAGGTTACAGAAACCTTACTCGCATCTTCGAGATGTTGAACTACCCGCTCCGCCGCCGGCTCCGACTCGGATGTCTTGCTAGCTATTGCCTTCTTCTTCCTGGGTCTCGGTGGCACGTCCTCGTCATCATCCGGAAGCTCAATGACATTGGGAGGGGCTGCAAAGAAATCAGCCGACCCTAGATGAGTCACCAGAATTTAATCGACCATACAATCGAGAAAAAGATCACGAGAACTGTACCCGGGTTGGAGGTGACTGCATCTTCCATGTCCTCGTCTTCATACTGGCGGGTGGAAGTCCAAGAGGTGGCAGCTCTGCAAAATTCAATATTTAATTGGTCACGTTTGTTACACCGAGTCAACCAAAGAATCAGGTCAGATTATTACCCAGAGATAGTAGGAATGACCATTTTGATCTTGGGCAAAGCCTTCGGAGGTTTGGATGATGCAGCCTTCGGTGGTTTCGGAGCTGGAGGAGGTGCAACTTTAGATTGCTTCGGTGTCTTCTCAGTCGGTACTGGAGAGGACGTCCGAGGACGCTTTGAAGACTGCCCAGTCGGTGTGGCCACCATGGCGTGGAGGCTTTCCGGGTCGTGAGCGTGCTTGGACCTTTTTTCTTTGCAAGGAGGCGAGTCGAGCTCTTCTTCGTCACTCGGGTCGCCGCTCTCCTCACCATCCTCCTCGTCCGAGTGCCACTCGCCGCTATCGCCTCCTCCTCCGAGTTCTGCGTCTGCTCTCCGTTGGGCATTGAATACATCTCAGTAAAAGCTTGAAAGATAACAAGCAAAGCAAAAAACAGTCAATCGTCAACAGGCGGTTACATGATTAATCAAACAAGTACTCGGCAATCCAGAGTCAGACCTGGTCTGGCCGGCGCGAATTGTCGAATGGAGCGACCATCCTAGACCCCCTGGGGTTATCCTTGTTGCCTATGATGCCTCTCAGCCACTTTTCCACCGTGCCCTCATCGATCTCCTCCGGGTGGATCCGAGTGGAATCCTCAATGTCTGAGTACATCCACATTGGATGATCGCGAGCTTGGAGCGGTTGGATGCGTTGTTTGAGGAATACCTCCAGCAGATCCATACCGGTCCCGCCATCCCGGACGAGCTGGACCACCCGCTCGACCAACACCTTCACCTGCGCTCTCTCCTCTGGGATCACTTTCAATGCGGAAGGCTTCTCGACCCGAGCCATGGAAAAGGCAGGGAGCCTGGTCGACTTACCTGGAGTCGGCTGGTCTTTACAATAAAACCAGGTTGACTGCCAACCCTGGATCGACTCGGGAAGGATCATGGCTGGGAAAGTGCTTTTGTTCCTCATTTGAATCCCAAGACCCCCGCACATCTGAATCACGCGAGTTTTCTCGTCACTCGGATTGGCCTTCTTGACTGACTGAGAACGGCAAGTGAAAATGTGCTTGAAAAGACCCCAGTGTGGCCTACAACCTAAGTAGTTCTCGCACATGGATACGTAGGCGGCAAGATATACGATGGAGTTGGGATTGAAATGGTGAAGTTTTGCTCCAAAGAAGTTCAGAAATCCCCGGAAGAAAGGATGGGGAGGCAGAGAAAATCGACGGTCAACATGAGTTGCAAGGAGAACGCACTCACCATCACGCGGATGCGGTTCAGTCTCTCCTTCTGAGAGCCGTGCCGATTCATGGGGAATCAGCCCCCCCTCGACCAGATCATCGATGTCGTCTTGGCTGATCGTAGACTAGATCCAGTTGCCCTGGATCCAGCCGCGCGGCAGGCCGGATCTCGACGAGGATCCGCCCCGGTTGGACCTCTTTCCCTTCACCTTTGCCGTCGCCTTCTTTGCGCGCTCCAAGGCCACCGTCTTCTCCTTCCCATGGTCGCAGGCGAAGCTCGAATGGAGCAGTGGCACTAAGGGCGGAGGTGGGGATGGCGGAGAAAGCAGAAGAGAAAGGAAGAAAATGGAGGAACGTTGCATACGAAATCCAATCTGGCACCTTATATGGGGCCGCTTCCGAGTGGCTGACCTGTGGGGCCAAACGATCCAATCAAATCCCGCAACAGTCGTGGGCGAGGTATGTGGCGAAAAAGGTGGCGCGGCGATCAAGGCGGCCTCGCCTCATCCCATCCGATTACTGCAGACTCCTGCATCTTGCGCGCTTCCCCAAATACAAAATCCCACGATATCCGCGCACAGCAAGGCAACCTGTCAGGCGGAGGATCTTTTCCATATCGACACTCAGAGCATTGCAGCAAAAGTTCACTCGGCAGAAACCAAGAATGGATCAAGGCGACTGAGAAGAAGTTAGGATCATCATAATTGTTCGGTTGATGGCAAATAATACGCTCCCGAAGCATGGAAATTGAATCGGAAGAATTCTCAACTCCTTCCCAGTCAAGCCTTGAACCATTCGGGGGCTAATGATGAATCTATGTATCTAGGGTAGGGTCAGAGGTCTGACCTAGACACCCTCCCCAAGGTCATCTCCCTAAAGCCAGAAGCATTCGAAGGGTATCATCATCCACTCGACTAAAGACATTCCACTCGGAAGAATCAATGACACTCGACCGTTATAGAAGCCACTCGACGTACAGAAGATCTAAAGCCACTCTGCACAAACAACGGTCGGGCGTTTACTCATAGACTTAATTGTCATTTATATCACTTAATTGCTAGCATTACCAGTAACGTTCCACTCTTAATGTACATTGAACCCTGTGTAACAGAGGGGAGCTGGGGTCCTGGCGCACTCTATATAAGCCACCCCCCCTCCTCTGGGACAGGGGTTCGCATCTTTTGTAAACTCACACACACATACAATCCAGTCGACCGCCTCAGGGCACCGAGACGTAGGGCTGTTACTTCCTCCGCGAAGGGCCTGAACTCGTAAACTCGTGTGTACAATTACTCCATTGCTAGGATCTTGCCTCCTCATACCTACCCCCATTCTACTGTCAGTCTTAGATCCACAACAGGGTCCCCCACCACTTAATCAATCCCCCATTGAAATAAACCACTAGTTAAAATTACTGACTATGACATGGGGCCCCACTCTAATAAAATGTTTTTATAAAAAGTTAATCTGTTAATTAAAACTGTTAACTAAGTTGTGTCAATGACAGCAGGACCCACCTATAAGTTTGACCCATTCAATAACCCTGTTGACTGCTGATATCATGCTGATGTCGTAACCTTGTTTTCCATTTAATTAAATCTGTTAATTCCAAAAATATTTTAAAATATTTGAAAATTCATATAAAATAATCCGTAGCTCGGATGAAAATACTTTATACATGAAAGTTGCTCAGAACGACGAGACGAATCTGAATACGCAGTCAGTTTGTTCACCATACGTCCCTAGCATAGCGAACATGCAAGAATCCACCTCCGGTTTGTTTGTCCTAAAACGTCAAACACCGGGAACACTTTTCCGGATGTTTCCCCCCTTCGTCAGTAGCACCTACTACCACGTTAGGTCACCTCTAGCACCGCATAATGCCATGTTACACTTGATGCTTTGATTGCTCTGTTATTTATTGTGTTCTCCCTCTGTTACTTCTTTTTGGTAGACACCGAGACTGCTGGCGACCCCTAGTTCGACTACGGTGTTGATGACCCCTCCTTGCCAGAGCAACCCGGCAAGCCCCCCCCTGATCAACCCGATATCGCCTACTCTTTCCCTCTACTGCTTGCATTAGAGTAGTGTAGCTGTTACTGCTTTCGGATGAACCTATTCTGTTGCATAGCCTGTCATTGTTGCTATTGTTGTTACCTTTACCTGCTATCGTAAATGCTTAGTATAGGATGCTAGTATTTCATCAGTGGTCCTACATTCTTGTCCGTCTGCCATGCTATACTACTGGGCCGTGATCACTCGGGAGGTGATCACGGGTATATAGTTACATACATATTATATGATACATGTGGTGACTAAAGTCGGGTCGGCTCGTAGAGTACCCGCAAGTGATTCTGATGTGGGGGCTGAAAGGTGATACGTCCACTTTGCATCATGCTTTTATATCAATATTTATTGCATTATGGGCTGTTATTACACATTATGTCACAATACTTATGCCTATTCTCTCTTATTTTACAAGGTTTACATAAAGAGGGAGAATGCCGGCAGCTGGGGTTCAGGGCTGGAAAATGAGCAAATATTAGAGACATATTCTGGACAGCTCCAAAAGTCCTAAAACTTCACGGAAGCTATTTCCAGAATATATAAAAAATACTGAGCGCAAGAAGTTCTAGAGGGGGGCGACACCCTGGCCACGAGGGTGGGGGGCGTGCCCTACCCCCCTGAGCGCGCCCCCAGCCTCGTGACCCCCCTGGTGGCCCTCCGATGCCCATCTTCTGTTATATGGAGTCTTTCATTGAGGAAAAAAATCATAAGCAAGCTTTCTGGACAAGACTCCGCCGCCATGAGGCGGAACCTTGGCGGAACCAATCTAGGGCTCTGGCGGAGCTGTTCTGACGGGGAAACTTCCCTCCGGGAGGGGGAAATCATCACCATTGTCATCACCAACGATCCTCTCATCGAGAGGGGGCCAATCTCCATCAACATCTTCACCAGCACCATCTCATCTCAAATCCTAGTTCATCTCTTATATCCAATCTTTGTATCCAAACCTCAGATTGGTACCTGTGGGTTGCTAGTTGTGTTGATTACTCCTTGTAGTTGATGCTAGTTGGTTTACTTGGTGGAAGATCATATGTTCAGATTCATTATGCATATTAATACCCATCTGATTATGAACATGAATATGCTTTGTGAGTAGTTACGTTTGTTCCTGAGGACATGGGAGAAGTCTTGCTATTAGTAGTCATGTGAATTTGGTATTTGTTTGATATTTTGATGAGATGCATGTTGTCATCCCTTTAGCGGTATCACGTGAACGTCGACTACATGACACTTCACCATTGTTTGGGCCTAGAGGGAGGCATTGGGAAGTAATAAGTAGATGATGGGTTGCTAGAGTGACAGAAGCTTAAACCCTAATTTATGCGTTGTTTCGTAAGGGGCTGATTTGGATCCATATGTTTCATGCTATGGTTAGGTTTACCTTAATACTTCTGTTGTAGTTGCGGATGCTTGCAATAGGGGTTAATCATAAGTGGGATGCTTGTCCAAGTAAGGGCAGCACCCAAGCACCGGTCCACCCACATATAAAATTATCAAAGTACGAATGTGAATCATATGATCGTGATGAAAACTAGCATGAAGATAATTCCCATGTGTCCTCGGGAGCGGTTTACATCATATAAGAGTTTTTCCAGGCTTGTCCTTTGCTACAAAAAGGATTGGGCCATCTTCCTGCACTTTATTTACTTTTATTACTTGCTACTCTTTACCAATTACCTTATCACAAAACTATCTGTTACCGATAATTTCAGTGCTTGCAGAGAATACCTTGCTGAAAACCGCTTATCATTTCCTTCTGCTCCTTGTTGGGTTCGACACTCTTACTTATTGAAAGGACTACGATAGATCCCCTATACTTGTGGGTCATCAAAAGGACAGGTGGTTCCATCCCGGTAGTGGTGGGCCTTGGTTCCCGACGGCCCCTGACTGTTCCTTTGTGGCGGAGTGACAGGAGAGGTTGAGACCACCTAGGTGAGAGGTGGGCCTGGCCCTGGTCGGCGTCCGCGGTTACTTCAAAATAACACGCTTAACAAGATCTTGGTATTTGATCCGAGTCTGGCCACTGGCCTATACGCACTAACCAACTACGCGAGAACAGGTATGGGCCCTCGACGTCGTGGTATCAGCCGAAGCCTCCTTGACGTCAGCGACTGAGAGGCGCACGCCGGGTTGGACCGTGTAACGCAACTTCCTTTGTAATGGAGGTTGCTAGGTCTGCTCAACGGCCGCATACGCAATGTGCAGGTGTGCAACGGGCGATGAACCCAGACCCCTGCGCGCATAGGATTTAGACCGGTGTGCTGACCTCTCTGTTGTGCCTAGGTGGGGCTGTGACGTGTTGATCTTTCGAGGCCGGGCATGACCCAGGAAAGTGTGTTCGGCCAAAGGGGATCGAGCGTGTTGGGAAATGTGGTGCACCCCTACAGGGAAATTTATCTATTCGAATAGCCATGTCGCTTGGTAAAAGGACAACCCGGAGTTGTACCTTGACCTTATGACAACTAGAACCGGATAATTAATAAAACACACCCTTCCAAGTGCCAAATACAACCCGGTGATCGCTCTCTCACAGGGCGACGAGGGGAGGATCGCCGGGTAGGATTATGCTATACGCTGATACTTGGTTAACTTACCATCTACTCTCTTCTTTATGCTTCAAGATGGAGGCTTCCAGAAGCGTAGTCTTCGATAGGACTAGCTATCCCCCTCTTATTCTGGCATTCTGCAGTTCAGTCCACAAATACTACCCTTTTCATTGATACCAATGCATATGTAGTGTAGATCCTTGCTTGCGAGTACTTTGGATGAGTACTCACGATTGCTTTGGTACTTCTTTTTCCCCTTCTCCCGGTTATTGCGATCATATGATGGAGTCCAGGAGCCAGAGGATCCCGAGGATGATTCTACATGGAGTTTGGCTTCGAGCAGTAGTTAGGAGGTCCCAGGCAGGAGGCCTTGCCTTTTCGGTCGTTGCTACTTTTGTGCTAGCCTTCTTTAGGCAAACTTGTTTAAGTTATGTCTGTACTCAGATATTGTTGCTTCCGCTGACTCTTGTGTATTTGAGCATTTGTATTCGAGCCTTCGAGGCCCCTGGCTTGTAATATAAATCTTGTATTAATTTATTCTGTGTCTAGAGTTGTGTTGTGATATCTTCCCGTGAGTCCTTGATCTTGATCGTACACATTTGCGTGTATGATTTAGTGTATAGTCAAATCGGGGGCTTCACAACACCACACGTCATGCTCGTCCCGAAACCAAGTGTCCCACAACACGGAATCGACAGCGTACCTAGGGTCGTAGTATAGGTCATCAGGAAGGCGGTCGATCTCCTCGCGGCGAGCACGACCGCTCATCGGGATCGGCACCCGATCTACGGACAGATGCCAGTTATTTGGTAGGTGGATGTTGCTTCAGGGGAGTGGCATCCGTGTTTCTCAATAACGCCGACAAACATCCACGTGGATGTAGTGCCGGTCGCGCACGCCGGTGACCGGAGGGGCGATGGCGAATGCGAGCGGTGCGGGGGCCCTTCGTGGGGTTGGTGCAGACTCTGAGCTGGCGGCGCAGCGGCGGCCAGAGGATGATTACTCCTTGTAGTTGATGCTAGTTGGGTTACTTGGTGGAAGATCATATGTTCAGATCCATTATGCATATTAATACCCATCTGATTGTGAACATGAATATGCTTTGTGAGTAGTTATGTTTGTTCCTGAGGACATGGGAGAAGTCTTGCTATTAGTAGTCATGTGAATTTGGTATTCGTTCGATATTTTGATGAGATGTATGTTGTCATCCCTCTTGTCGGTGTCAAAACCGGCGGATCTCGGGTAGGGGGTCCCGAACTGTGCGTCTAAGGCGGATGGTAACAAGAGGCGGGGGACACGATGTTTACCCAGGTTCGGGCCCTCTTGATGGAGGTAATACCCTACGTCCTGCTTGATTGTTCTTGATGATATGAGTAGTACAAGAGTTGATCTACCACAAGATCAAGGAGGCTAAACCCTAGAAGCTAGCCTATGGCATGATTGTATCCTGTCCTACGGACTAAAACCCTCTGGTTTATATAGACACCAGAGGGGGCTAGGGTTACACAAGGTCGGTTACAAAGGAGGAGATATACATATCCGTATTGCCTAGATTGCCTTCCACACCAAGTAGAGTCCCATCCGGACACGAGACGAAGTCTTCAATCTTGTAACTTCATAGTCCAACAGTCCGGCCAAAGGATATAGCCCGGCTGTCCGGAGACCCCCTAATTTAGGACTACCTCAGTAGCCCCTGAACCAGGCTTCAATGATGACGAGTCCGGCGCGCAGTATTGTGTTCGGCATTGCAAGGCGGGTTCCTCCTCCGAATACACCATGGAAGAGTTTGAAATACTAGGATAGTGTCCGACCCTGCAAAATAAGTTCCACATACCACCGTAGAGAGAATGATATTTCCACAAATCTAATCTGCTGACACGTTTTGATAGTATGACATCATGCCATGGCCCGGTTATTATTCGAACCGCTTTTCTCAACCAGCTCCACACATATCGCAAGGCGGTTTTCTTGACACGTCTTGTCAAAGCAGAGATCGTGTTCCCCTTATCACGGGATTCTCATCAATACGAACGTGGGTAACCCAACCGCGCCATCAATTACGACGCCTGGGGAATAAGCGGTTTTGCCAGGCAAGTGGGGAGACACATCGCCTCTTCCGACCTTATAAAGGGACAAAGATTTACTTTCTTCACCCACTCCTTCTTCCTCCTCGCTTAACCATTCCAGCACACTCGAGCTCTAGCGCCCAAGCTCGCGTTCTTATTCTCAAACCACTCCAAGCATGTCCGGAGCAGGAGGCAAGTAGATGGTCTCCTCCGTCATGGAGGAGAACATCAAAAAGTTATGGGAAGTCGGATACCTGGCCGCGGATATCGCGCACCGGCTGCCAAATGCGGGGCAGATCGTCCCAACGCCTGAACCCCATGAGAGGGTAGTTTTTCTTACCCATTTTGTCCATGGACTGGGATTTCCTCTCCACCCGTTTTTCCGCGGGCTCATGTTCTACTATGGGCTGGATTTTCATGATCTGGCCCCCAATTTCATCCTCAACATCTCGGTGTTTATCATCGTGTGTGAGGCCTTCCTCCGCATCAGGCCCCACTTCGGCCTATGGCTGAAAACCTTCAATGTCAAACCGAAGGTGGTGGGTGGCCAGCAAGCAGAGTGCGGAGGCGCCATGGTGGGCAAGATGCCTAATGTCACCTGGCTCGAGGGCACCTATGTGGATACCATAAATGGGTGGCAATCGGGGTGGTTCTACATCACAGCCGCGCGACTCCACCTGGGTGGCGGCCCCCAAATTTTGATCCGGAATCCCCACACGGCTCACCTCCTGGAAAAAGAAGGGCCTGTCCTGTGGCTCTTCGGTAGAGTTGACCAGACTCCAGACCTGTATCCAGAACATGACGAGCAGAAAAATCAAGCTTGTCAATGTGGTCCAGGTTATGCTCTTCCGCCGGATCCTTCCATGCCAAAGACGGGCATTCAATTTGTGGGAGTTCGACTCGGCCAAGCACGAAACGCTATGAGAGCTCTATGACACGACGCACGAGGACGTCTGGAGGGTGCTGTTCAAGAGCGTCGAGATTCCTCCCTCCCTCACCGAGGACCGCGGACTTAGCACAAAGCGCCGCGCCAATCCGGTACGCTTTTATATCTCTCAGGGTATTTATTTTCCCCGGTTTAGTTATGCGATGGATCTAAGCTTCCATGTCATTAGCAGGACTGGGTAGAGACAACGGAGCAGCTTGATTGTCCAGCCCCCTGCCCGAAGATCCTGTAGACGCTCTTCTAATGAAGATGCTGACTCCGGCACCTTACGAGGTGCCGGCAAAGAAGGCCAAGAAGAAGGCCACGGGGACCCGAAAGGGTCTCCGGCGCAAGGTTGTATCGGACTCATCGTCCGATGACTCCGACGCGCACTCCTCCCACGAAAACGAGGAGGGGGAGGAGAAAAGTTCTACCCCCCAGCTAGGGGAGACAAGAAAAGGAAGGCCAACCCATCCGGGGAGGCCGAAGGGTCCAAGAAGGGAAGGACCCTCCCTCCGGACTGTGCCACAACGGCCGCCGACAGCGGCAACGAGTGGCTACCCAGGGACAAGCCCCTGGCGAAGTCGTAAGTGTCCGGACACCATAGTACTTCATGATATGTTATATTGCACTACCTCTCCTCATGCCGAACATGATTATGCAGTCCATCCCGAGCTCATCTCGACATGCCCTCGTCGAGCGGCTCTTTGGACTCGTCGGATATGAACATCGGTTCTCTTCCGACCGCTTCCACCCCTCGCCCTACGGACAACGCCGAGGTGTTGTCTCAAAAGGCACCGAGCCAAGGGGAGGTGGTCCTGGGGGGCACCTCACGGCGACTTCCCAGACCCTGGGTACCAAGGGAGCGAGGCTCCTACGGGCTTTGAGTTCGGACCCCAGCCGGACATTGCGCCAGAACCTTCGATGGTTCTGGACTCCGGTAGGCGGTCCCCCATCAAGGGGGTCCAACCATCCGTGCCAGTGTCCTCTGTCCAACCAAAGGCACTGGACAACCTGCTGGAAGCGCTTCGCAGCGCTTCCATCGAAGAAGAGCACCACACTGTCATGAGTGCGGTGGTCGAGAAGGTTCAGTCCGCCAAAAACGGACTGACTGAAGCTTGCGCCAGCCTCCTAACAGGCTTTGAGGTAAGCAATCAAAATATAAGAAAATATTACCACATAGATAGTAGCCCATGATGCTCTGTTCGGCGTTCGCGAAGAAAAGCGGAATAGAGGATCAAATGATGACTCATGAGTCTAATTAGATTATGTCTATGTGTATGTGCAGGCTTCACTGCTGGCCGCTGCCACACGTACTGCGGAGGTCTCTGCGTTGAAGTAGGACCTGAAGCGGTCCGACGACGAGCTCGACCTTACCAAGAGGCAGCTCGAAGAGAGCAAAGGTAAGAAATACCCATGTCTATATAGTTAAAAAGAAGTTCGGATGTAAAGTAATAGGATCATCATGGATTTGTCAGGGGCCACGACCGAGGTGGTGACCCTGAGGAAGGCGTTGTCCGAGGTCGAAGACAAAGCGACCAAAGAACGCATTGAACGGGAGAAACAAGAAGCCCGAGTAGGCGAGGTGCAGCAAGAGCTTGAGGCTCTCGCCAAAAAGCATGAGTCTTTGGAGCTTGACTCTAAGACGTGAGAGTCCGAGCTCGCGCAGGCGCTTGAAAGTGTCCGGAGCGCCGAGGCCGAAGCCCACAAGGCCCTCCAGGAGATTGACGTTGTGAAGAAGATAGCAGCGGGTAAGGCATTCATTATGCAAAGCAAGCACGCGAAGGAGACTTTCCTTTTTCTTACCCGAGTTCGGAGCTCTCCAGGAGCGTTTGCAGATCTTCCCCGCAGTGTACTGGATGCCGCGGAGTTTTACCGGGCTAAGGAGGGGAGCTCCATGGAGAAGTTGTTCTGGTCTCAGTATACTGGGACCGAACACCTCATGCCCTTGAGCGACCAGCTGAAGCAGTTGGTCGAACTTCACAAGGCGGCCGAACAGGCCATGAGGGGCCTTACAGTCCGGATGTGGCCCGGCGAGCCCCTGTCCGGCAGCTACTTCGGTCTGGTGAGGCGGCTTGTGGAAGCCTACCCATGGCGTGAAGTCATCAAGCGGTCCGTCTACATCGAGGGTGCACGCAGGGCTTTTGCCCGGGCGCAGGTGCACTAGGCGAAGCTGGACGCCGTGAAGCTGGTGAAGGAGGGGCCGCTGGAGGACAAGGAGCATCGCTGCCCCGAGAATTATTATGAGAGTGTCCTGAAGGGTTCTCGCCTAGTGGCAGATGAGTGTGCCAAGGATGTAATTTTTGAATGAACATGCTCATGTGATCCTGTAATATGAAACGAGTTCATTTGCGCCATGCGACGCTTCCTTAATTTAAAATATTACCTTCTGTGCGGCCGTTTATAAAATCTGAGAGTTGGCCAGTCGTCGGCTTCTATCCCCATGTAATCAGTACCGGGGTGTTCGGGATAAACCTGAACACTCTTTACCCCAATTTTGGGTCCTTCGAGGGAGGTGTTCAGCGCAACGAACCAGGCAATCGGACTATAATGCTTTATCACTCTCACTTAGCCATAGAAGTCTATGATTTTAAATTTTGGCGAAGCCCCTGGTATTCGGAGGGCCGAATTTGGGGCGCTATACACGCCTAAGCCGGACAAGGCCGACTCCTCGCCCAAAGCGGAAAAAGTCTTTAAGGACTTGAGACCTCTCGAACAGCGACCAGTCTCTCGCCTTATCATGACAGTCGGTTTTTGGCTTTCTCTACTGAGGTGCTCGTCCGGAAGAACCGGGACACAATCGCAGTAGTTCTCCCACCGCTACCTTAGCCGATATAGCGGAACATAAGGTACCAAAGCATGGGAGCCGGGTAACTCAACATTTGACCAAAGACATGATTCGGAGCTGATGCATATAATGCTATAAGTTCGGGGTGCCGCACTGTCGAAAGTGTTCGGACTTCTTGCGCCGTATTATGGGGTAAACGAGAACCCCTGGCGAACTGACCATACCCGAACGTGCGGGTGCGGATTGTCGTAAGTGGACATATAAGAGAAATAAAAACTTAAATAATGCAATGACAGATTAATGATATGCATTGTTATTTAAATAATACGTCAAAGCATACTTGGTACAGGTAGTGCAATAAGCATAAAGTAGGATAATTCAAAATGTCCTATCCCAGGGCAAGCTACGCATAAATAGTGAAAAAGCGGGTATATCAATTATTACTAGAGACCACATGGCGGTTCCCGCATTCATTTTAGCTTCTTGCCGCCTTGGTTGTTGCTCCCGGAATGTGTCCGGCAATCATACTGCCGGAAAGGGCTTCCAGAGAGTTAGGCCCTGAAAGAAAGAAGGAATGACAAAGATATACAACCCATAGTGCGGTTAAGCCACAATGCGGGCATGTCCTGATCGTGCCCCCGCCTATGTGTAACGCCCTCGATGCGGCTATATCTCCCACGTGTCAAAGCACGACTTAGAGGCATAACCGCATTGAAAGCAATGTCGCAAGTGAGGTAATCTTCACACAACCCACGTAATACATAAGGGAAAATGATACATAGTTGGCTTACAATCGCCACTTCACACAATTACATGAATAAAGCATTACATCATCCAGATACAATCATGGTCCAACTACGGAACCAAAATAAAAGAAGACTACCCCAAATGCTACACAGATCCCCGATTATCTCGACTGGGCTCCACTACTGATCAACTGAAACGGAATAACATAACAGACATGATCTTCATCAAGCTCCTCCTTGAGCTCGGTTGCGTCACCTGCACGGTTCAACGACACCTGCAAACTGGTTTTGGAAGTATCTGTGAGTCACGGGGACTCAGCAATCTCACACCCTCGCGATCAATTTAAGCTTATAGGAAGGGTAAAAGGTATGAGGTGGAGCTGCAGCAAGCGACTAGCATATATGGTGGCTAACATATTCGCAAAAGAGAGCGAGACGAGAAGGCAAAAGCATGGTCGAACAACTATGATCAAGAAGTGATCCTAGAACAACCTACGTCAAGCATAACTCCAACACCGTGTTCACTTCCCGGACTCCGCCGGAAAGAGACCATCACGGTTACACACGCGGTTGATGTATTTTAATTAAGGTCAACTTCAGGTTTTCTACAACTGGACATTAACAAATTCCCATCTGCCCATAACCGCGGGCACGACTTTCGAAAGTTCAAATCCCTGCAGGGGTGTCCCAACTTAGCCCATCACAAGCTCTCACGGTCAACAAAAGATATTCCTTCTAATGGGGAGACCCGATCAGGCTCGGAATCCCGGTTACAAGACATCCTAGACAATGGTAAAACAAGTCCAGCAAGACCACCCGCTGTGTCGACAAATCCTGATAGGAGCTGCACATATCTCGTTCTCAGGGCACACCGGATAAGCTAAGCGTACGGGAGCCAACGTAACCCAAGTTGCCAAGGGACGGCCCCGCACGGTGCTCTGGGTTGGACCAACACTTAGAGAAGCACTGGCCCTGGGGGGTTAAAATAAGATGACCCTTGAGCCGGCCGACTCAAGGGAAAGAAAAAGGCTAGGTGGCAAATGGTAAAACCAATGTTGGGCCTTGCTGGAGGAGTTTTATTCAAGGCGAACTGTCAAGGGGATCCCATTATAACCCAACCGCGTAAGGAACGCAAAATCCGGGAACATAACACCGATATGACGGAAACTAGGGCGGCAAGAGTGGAACAAAACACCAGGCATAAGGCCGAGCCTTCCACCCTTTACCAAGTATATAGATGCATTAATTAAATAAGAGATATTGTGATATCCCAACAAAATATCCATGTCCCAAACATGGAACAAGCTCCAATCTTGACCTGCAACTAACAACGCTATAAGAGGGGCTGAGCAAAGTGGTACATAGCCAAACAACGGTTTGCTAGGACAAGGTGGGTTAGAGGCTTGGTTCAACAATATGGGAGGCATGATAAACAAGTGGTAGGTATCGCAACATAGGCATAGCAAAAGAGCGAGCAACTAGCAAGCAAAGATAGAAGTGATTTCGAGGGTATGGCCATCTTGCCTGAAATCCCGCAAGGAAGAAGAACGAGTTCAAGAAGAAGACAAACGGGCGTAGTCGAACGGGTCCTCACAAATGCGATGTTATCAGAACCAACCCGAAGAAGCAACATCGAAAAGAAGCACACAACATAGTAAACAACCACCACATAAGCATGGCACGATGCGCAAACAAGTATGATGCATGTCCGGTTTAATGAGGCATGGCATGGCAAAGTGCACAAACAATCCTACAAATTAAGTGGAGCTCATTATGCAACGGAGTTGCATATTGAAGAAAAACCACATGACTTATTTAGTTCTCTCTCGTTTATGTAACCAACAATATTAAATGTTGTTAGCATGGCAAGAGGTGAAGCATGATGAAACTATCTAATCTAGGCAAGTTTAAATGAGGCCGGAACAACAAAACAACAAGTCCGGAAACTCCTCATATGCATATATTAGGTTTGGTACTGTTCTGCCCTAAACATAATTTTAGAGTTGTTAACCATGCTAGATGAGTGCATCATGTTAAACTAGGCATTTTTCCACCCCATTTATATATAAAGTTTAGTAAATTCCGAGTTACGGTTAAATAGTTATAAATTAAATCATTTTAGCATGGCATTTGGGAAAATTTAAACAAACAACACTTTAAACATTTTAAACATGGTTGAAAATTGCATATTATTGATCTACACAAAATTCTAAGCTTTTTACATATAAAGTTTATTGGGTTCCGATACACGGGTGAAAAGTTATTATATGCACGATGTACAAGGTTTTTTTTGCAAAACCGCAGATCCTGGAAAAATAACTAAATTCACAGATCTGGGGAAAAACCTAAACAGGCCAAATCTAAGCATGTTGGGCCAGCAGAAAAGAAAGAAAGAAAAAAAACAAAAGAGGCGCTGCAGTGGGGCCTTACCATGGGCCAAGGCCCGGATTGAGACGAGGGAGGAGGCGCTGGGAGTCAACGCGGGCTGGACCCGTGCGCTGGTGCTGGTCTCGCTCGATTCCAGGAAGCAGACAGAGGGGCGAGATGCAGGGCGACTTCAGACGAAGCAGGGAAGATGGCAACGGCCGGACTTGGCGACGGGGACGGCGTTGAGGATGACGGAGGCCGGGCGCGATGGGCAGGTGGCGACGGCAAGGCAAGCGAAGGCGGCGGCGCTAGGTGGGATCTAGGCAGAGGCGAGGTCTTGTAGCGGGCGCGCAAGGCAGCAGCGGCGCTTGCCATGAACGATGACAACGGACGGCGCGGAGGCTCATCTATAGGGGGTCGAGGCGCTCGTTCTTCTCTGCAATCGAAGCATGGCTTTGATGCAGACGACGCCGGCGCACAGGCATGGCGCGGGGTGGCCGCAGAGCTCCGGCGAGGTGACGAGGAACGGAAGGTGATGAGGAAAACTCGACGAGGCAGAGACTTGTCGCGGGCTTGGCGGGGTCCTGCTGGTGACTCTCGACTTCGGCGAGGGTCGCCAATGAAAGCTCGAGGAGGAGAGGCACGGTCAAGGCGGCGCCGAGGATGGGCTGCAGGTTCTCGGCAGGAGCTGCTCGATGTGGCTGAGGCGTTGCAGGAAAAAAACAGAGGTCGGCGGGAGAGGTTCAAGGCGGCATCATCGTGGAGGAAGACTGGCAGGGACTTGAAGTGGGGCTCCGGCAGCTCGGCGTGGTCAAGCACGGTCGGGGACGGCCGGCTCCGGCCGCGGAACACTGGTTCCCGACGATAGCGAGGCGAATTGAAGCTCGCGGGGCATCCATGGTGTTCAAATGACGACGGAGACTTGCGGGAGCACGAGACGAGGAGGTGCCTGGCGTCGCTAGTGGCGGCAGCCATCCATGGCAGAGGGGATCCTCCTGCTGGTCCGGTGGTGCTCCGATGAAGATGGAGGCGACGGGGCAGGTGAAGGCGCGCAAGGGAGGAGCTCATGCTCCTAGACAAGAGGAGGCTCGGGCCTCGCAGCAGAGGAGGTGCGGCGACGGGGTTGGCCTGCGGTGGTGGCACACTCGGGCTGAAAGGCGACGAGGAGGAGGCAAGGAGCAGGGGGGCCTCGGTTGCTGCTCCTGTGATTTGGGCGGCGCTGAGAAACAGGAGGGGGCGGAGAGGATTTGGATCGGGAGGAGTGCGGCTCTGGTTGGCTGGGCGATGGGATCGAGGGAGATTGAGTGAGGGGATCCCGAGAGGATTAGTGGCGGCGGCCGAGAGGGATGGATGGGACAACTCCCCTAGAAATTAGGGTTGACTGTTTATATAGGTAGGTTGGTTAGGTTAGGGGCTACTCGGTCCATCCGATCGTAATCGGACGATCCCGGGTACATAGGTTTGGGGCCCCAATTTACAAAACGGAGATGTTTTGTAGATGTTTGGGGATGTTTCGGATCCAACAGTGACGAAAGTCCGGTTCGAATTCGGGGAAGGTTTTCGGACGCGCGAGGGGGTCTGAGAACTGAGCAGAGAGGGGTTTTCGGACCGTGCGATCACATCGGAAGGCTCCGGACGCGAAGAGGGGATAGGTGGATGGACTAGGTGGGCTCTGTAGAAGGCCATGGGCTGAGAGGAGAGAAGAGAAGAGAGAGGGCCTGGCAGCAGTTTTCGGAGACCGAAAACGTCCGACGTGTGCCCAGCTATAATGCCGCTATAGTTTAACGTTGGGGCGTCAAACGGACTCCGAATGCGATGAAACTTGGCAGGCGACCTACTAACAACATAACAACACCGCATGCCAACTTTCAACCCATTCCGAGAACATTTTTCGACCACTTATAAAATAATATTTCGGACATGCCGCGGGCGCGTGCAAGTGTACCTGGGCTCAGAACGGACAACGAAGAGAACGAGGAGGCCGGGACGGATGCGAGTTTCGAAAACATGATGATGCAATGCACATGATGACATGATGAAAAACAACACGCAAGAAAATGACATGGCAACGCCGATGAATAACAGGAAGACACCTGGCGCAAGGGTCTCGGGGCTTCACAACACTCCACCACTACGAGAGGATCTCGTCCCGAGAGCTAGAATGGCACCGGAGGGAAAACGGAAGAGAAAGAGAAGAGGTAAAACTAAGTTGCTTTTTTGACAAACGAGTGAAACCACGTACCTTGCCAGGTTGAGCAAATTTGAAAGAAAGAATGCAACGAAGATGAATAAAGTTGAAAAATTCGTTAGAAACGAGGAACAAGGAGCATCACGAGAACCCTGTAGGTTGAAAGACATGAGAAAAGGTTTGCAATGGAGAAGAAGTACATCCAAGCACTCCGATAGAAACGAGATGTACAAGGAACGATAAGGATCAATTATGATAACACTCCGGTTAAAACAAGATAGAGAAGGAATAAGACTGATGTAAATTTGGACAGCACTCCAACTATGAATGGAAGGAATCGAACATGATCTTGGGAAGATTGGATGATACTTGATGAAATCAACAACACGTTACCTCCGGAACTATTGAAAGAATGGCCCAAGGGGTAAAAAAGATTTCAGACGGCACTCCGGTTGAGAAGGGGGGCAAAAGTTGATAAAACGAGAGAACATGAACGAAGGACATGACACTCTGGTAAAACGGATAAGCACGAAAAGAACATGATCCTGACGATCCGAGATGATGAGTGAAGAGAGCAACATCACAATGCCTCCGGAACGAAAGAATAGAAGTTGGATCGTTAGAAAGGAAAGAATTGGGAGGAAAAAGACATCTACTACCACAATTGAATTTGAAAAGCATCCTTAAAAAAAAGATTGGACGGAGTTGTTTGGAAATCAACAACGAAAAGAATAGGTTTGTTGTGGGCTTGTGGAAAACATCTCAAAACTATGAGGTGAAATTCTGTCACTAACGGAAACTCTAGATTGGATTGATATCAACAAGGAGACGAGAAACTTATTTCACCGGGAGGATAAAAGAAATTGGGTCAATTATAAGCACCATAATAGCAACAATCCTTAGGGAAGGCTTTAGGTGAAATATAACCCAAGATAACTCCAACGAAGAGGTTGATGGATTTAAAACCCCATTCTTAACGACCTGTGAATCAAGAAACATGAACTCAAATTATCAAGAATGGCATAATACCACCTCCAATGATATGGAAGAAAGAATTGCACTCCGGATTGTAAGATGAAGAAACTTGAGCTCCTAAGAAAAGAATGTTGATGAACACTTCGAGAAGGAATTTAAATCCTTGATGAACCAACATGTAGAATCTCCATGAAGAACTCCGGTACAAAAGAATAACGAAAAGAAAGAGAAGTTGAAAACACAAGGTGAAACCTTGTAATGATTTAAATGAATCTCCGGTGAAATATTTGCAAAAAAGGTTGGAACTCCAGGAAAAAGAGAAGATGAAAACGATTGAAATCAGGAATTTGATGAGCCTCCGGAATAAAGAATTAATCATTTGGGTGAATCAAGAATAAGAATTACGTTGTGCTTATCCTTCATCAATTGAATTGATGACAATCAACGGATTTGGCACACTACTTATTCTCATAGAAAGGATTAAGATAGATATAGCATAACTTGAGAACATCTTGAACAAGTTACCTGTAGGATTGAGAATAACGAATGAATATTTACGATAACGAATGACGAGAACTCTTGCATGAACCACCGTTAGGATTGACAATGAATAAATAGATATGATAACAAGGAAGAAAAAAAATCCTGAATAGCCACCGTAAGAATTGGAAATGAATGAAGTAAAGGGATGAATCACCGGGAAGAATTATAAAAAGAACGAAGATACTTGAGAGGATTTAGATACAAGGGAACAGAGAGATCATGAATTGATTAGAGAATATTTGAATGATGCACCGGTAAGATTTGGAGAATGATAGCTGAAAGCTGAGAATGAATAATTATGATATGATGGCCTCCGAAGAATCAGACTGAAAGACTACTGGATTGCTCCGGAAGGATGAAAAGAATATTTCACAAACGAAAACAATTATGAGAAGATGGCAACAAGCTAGAATCACGAATCTTGAAGAGAATGGAGCAAGATATGGAGGAAAACTCTTCTTCGGTCTTCAAAATCTAAGAATGACGACGAGAAACACCACCATGAATTGTTGAGATACTCCGGAATAACGAATTTATAGGTTGAGCCAATGGTGATAAGAATTTGACAGATCTTGGAGAAAGGCATTAGACTAATGGCAATTCATTCTTACGTCAAATTTTGAAATGAAATTGAGGTTAGCACCGGTATAATTAGAAGAGTCAGGTAAGATCCTGGGAAAAGACCTATGGGTTAGGGCCCACTCAAAAGAAAACACCGTTGAAATGATTGCTTGAAAAGGGGATAGCACCGGTTGAATTTAAACGGCTTGAATGAGATAACAACATCGAAATAACTTGAACGGATCTTGAATGAAAAGACGAGTCTTGAGATGTCTTTAGCACTCCGGAACAAATGAATAGCGAAAAATGGACTGACAAATGAGGTGCACTGGCATGAAAATATATTTGAAACGAGGAAAAAGGATATGGTCAACACCGAAAAACTTGGATTAAATCCACGAGAGAAGGGAAAAGAACGAAGGATGATGAACTTGAGGCTCCGTTAGTATCTTCATGAGAATCACCGGATACGAACATTGAAAGAAAAGAATGAAGAGACTTCACATCAATAACATGGATGCTTGATTAAGATATAGGAGTCCTTGAAGAACCAAGGGGTGGGTGGGCGGGAAAACAAAGGCAATTTAGGACGGATGAAGCAAACACCGTTGAGAAGAGCTGATAATTGATCTTGCGGATGTTGCAATGATCGGATCCACTTGAAGAGAAGCACACCGGCTAAAAAGGATTGACATGACAAACTCGATGATCGAGAAGGATTAGTGTTCACATCGGGGTATGAGAACACCGCTTAGGAAAAGGTATGGAATCAACATTTGACTTCGAAGCAACTCGAATACCACAACTCAAAACAAAACAAAGGATTGGCTTGCAGAATAAGCCAAAACAAACATATGATAGAGATTTTGTCTGAAGTTTTCGTGGTGGGGCCTACACGGGCTCGATCGTATAGCACCATCATGTACAAGGCAGTGCACATGACATACGAAGCGTCCCCGAGTCGGCATAGCCAAGACTCTTTAAGACACAACGAGACCACTGTAAAACCAACCATGAATAGGCGGACCATTAGACGTCGAACCCCAATTTCATATCATACATCTGTCGAAAAGATATCCTAAGAGCTACTTGAATTCCCACTTATAAACTCCTGAAATTTTCCGGTTATGCAATCAGGTGTTGGGGATACAGGGGAAGCATAATACCTCACCCAAAACTAGCAAATCCTACATCCAGTTGTATCCATCCTTCAACACATAACCAAGAAACCTTCGGAAATCATCTACCTCAACCTTCGAAAAGCATCCGTTATACAAGTTATGGCAATACTCCCGAACTCCCGCCCCAGTACTGGGTGGCGTCGAGGTTATCTCACCAACAACTACATAAAAGAGATTTTCGATGTCGGCGAAACTAACTCAGGTATTCCAGAACTGCAACGATAAAATTGTGACGACAACACCTCGGAGCTCAACTCCCCGGGACACTGCCACAACCCCTAAATGTCAGGAGGCACCAAGAACAATGTTCTCGTCACAAAACCATCGGAACGATTCCAAGATACCCGCGTGATCCTAAAAATAAATTTAGTGAAATTTTAGAAGAGAAGAGTCAAAACTCTACGTCAAGATGCCTCACCAGAGTGATGAAGGGACTGAGGAGTAAAAGAATCCTACTCTCCAATATATATAATCCTAAATGACTCAAAACATTTTTCTAGACTCAACAACGCCAGCGATTCGATCAAGCAGGGGGCTCCTAAGTCAGGGAAGGCTCTGATTACCAACTTGTAACGCCCTTGATGCGGCTATATCTCCCACGTGTCGAAGCACGACTTAGAGGCATAACCACATTGAAAGCAATGTCGCAATCATGTACGCGCGACATGAATTTCGTTGCTTCACTAGGACTGGGACGGGGGCCGAATTGCTAGGCGAGCTCTGATCGTGCCAGGCGATCCTGTTGCAGCTTGTTCCGGACTCGCTTGAAGGTGTCCGGGGGACTGTGATGCCGAATGAGTGGTCTGCCTGAACAGGCTGCTTTGTGCTTCTGCTGCAAGGGCCGTAATGTGCTCTTCCGTACGAAGCGAGCATTCTGTGTTTCCATTTACTGTTATGACACCGCGAGGTCCTGGCATCTTGAGCTTGAGGTATGCGTAATGCGGCACTGCATTGAATTTTGCAAATGCTGTCCGTCCGAGCAGTGCATGATAGCCACTGCGAAACGGGACGATGTCGAAGATTAACTCTTGGCTTCAGAAGTTATCCGGTGATCCGAAGACCACTTCCAGTGTGATTGAGCCTGTGCAATGGGCCTCTACACCTGGGATGACGCCTTTAAAGGTGGTTTTGCTGGGTTTGATCCTCGAGGGATCGATACCCATTTTTCGCACTATATCCCGATAAAGCAAGTTCAGGCTGCTGCCGCCGTCCATAAGGACTCGAGTGAGGTGAAATCCGTCAATGATGGGGTCTAGGACTAGTGCGGCGGATCCGCCATGACAGATGCTAGTGGGGTGGTCCCTGCGATCGAAGGTGATCGGACAAGCAGACCATGGGTTGAACTTTGGGGCGACGGGCTCCATCGCATAGACGTCCCTTAGTGCACGCTTCCGCTCCCTCTTGGGAATGTGGGTTGCGTATATCATGTTCACCGTCTTCACTTGTGGAGGAAACTGTTGGGGAACGTAGCAGAAATTCAAAATTTTCTACGCATCACCAAGATCAATCTATGGAGTAATCTAGCAATGAGGGGAAGGAGAGTGCATCTACATACCCTTGTAGATCTCTAAGCGGAAGCGTTCAAGTGAACAGGGTTGATGGAGTCGTACTCGTCGTGATCCAAATCACCGATGATCCTAGTGCCGAACGGACGGCACCTCCGTGTTCAACACACGTACAGCCCGGTGACGTCTCCTACACCTTGATCCAGCAAGGGGAGAGGGAGAGGTTGGGGAAGACTCCATCCAGCAGCAGCACGATGGCATGGTGGTGGAGGAGGAGCACGGGACTCCAGCAGGGCTTCGCCAAGCACTACGAGAGACGAGGAGGGAGAGAGGTAGGGCTGCGCCAATAGGGAGAGCAAATCACACGTGTTGGGCAGCCCCATACCTCAAGTATATATAGGAGGAGGGGAGGGGCTGCGCCCCCACCTAGGTTTCCACCCCTAGGGGTGGCGGCCAGCCCTAGATCCCATCTTAGGGGGCGGCTAAGGGGGGAGAGAGGGGGGGCGCACCACTAGGTGGGCCTTAGGCCCATCTGAGCCTAGGGTTACCCCCTTTTCCCTTCTCTCTTCGCCTTGGGCCCTGGTGGGGGGGGAGCACCAGCCCACCTGGGGCTGGTCCCCTCACACACTTGGCCCATGCAGCCCTCTGGGGCAGGTAGCCCCACCTGGTGGACCTCCGGGACCCTCCAGGTGGTCCCGGTACGTTACCGATAGCACCCGAAACTTTTCCGGTGACCAAAACAAGACTTCCCATATATAAATCTTTACCTCCGGACCATTCTGGAACTCCTTGTGATGTACGGGATCTCATCCGGGACTCCGAACAACATTCGGTAACCGCGTACATACTTTCCCTATAACCCTAGCGTCATCGAACCTTAAGTGTGTAGACCCTACGGGTTCGGGAACCATGCAGACATGACCGAGACAACTCTCCGGTCAATAACCAACAGCGGGATCTGGATACCCATGTTGGCTCCCACATGTTCCACGATGATCTCATCGGATGAACCACGATGTCGAGGATTCAATCAATCCCGTATTCAATTCCCTTTGTCTAGCGGTACGATACTTGCCCGAGATTCGATCGTCGGTATCCCGATACCTTGTTCAATCTCGTTACCGGCAAGTCTCTTTACTCGTTCCGTAACACATCATCCCGTGATCAACTCCTTGATCACATTGTGCACATTATGATGATGTCCTACCGAGTGGGCCCAGAGATACCTCTCCGTTTACACGGAGTGACAAATCCCAGTCTCGATTCGTGCCAACCCAACAGACACTTTCGGAGATACCTGTAGTGTACCTTTATAGCCACCCAGTTACGTTGTGACGTTTGGCACACCCAAAGCACTCCTACGGTATCCGGGAGTTGCACAATCTCATGGTCTAAGGAAATGATACTTGACATTAGAAAAGCTTTAGCATACGAACTACACGATCTTTGTGCTAGGCTTAGGATTGGGTCTTGTCCATCACATCATTCTCCTAATGATGTGATCCCGTTATCAACGACATCCAATGTCCATGGTCAGGAAACCGTAACCATCTATTGATCAACGAGCTAGTCAACTAGAGGCTTACTAGGGACATGGTGTTGTCTATGTATCCACACATGTATCTGAGTTTCCTATCAATACAATTCTAGCATGGATAATAAACGATTATCATGAACAATGAAATATAATAATAATAACTAATTTATTATTGCCTCTAGGGCATATTTCCAACAGTCTCCCACTTGCACTAGAGTCAATAATCTAGTTCACATCGCCATGTGATTAACACTCACAGGTCACATCGCCATGTGACCAACATCCAAGAGTCTACTAGACTCAATGATCTAGTTCACATCACTATGTGATAAACACTCAAAGAGTTCTGGGTTTGATCATGTTATGCTTGTGAGAGAGGTTGTAGTCAACGGGTCTTGCCATATTCAGATCCCTATGTATTTCGCAAAACTTTATGTCATATCGTAGATGCTGCTACCACGTTCCACTTGGAGCTATTCCAAATTGTTGCTCCATTATACGTATCCGGTATCTCTACTCAGAGCTATCCGGATAGGTGTTAAGCTTGCATCGACGTAACTCTTTACGTCGAACTCTTTATCACCTCCATAACCGAGAAACATTTCCTTATTCCTCTAAGGATAATTTTGACCGCTATCTGGTGATCTACTCCTAGATCACCTTTGTACCCTCTTGCCAGACATGTGGCAAGGCACACATCAGGTGCGGTACTTCAGCATGGCATACCGTATAGAGCCTATGACAAAAGCATAGGGGACGACCTTCGTCCTTCCTCTTTCTTCTGCCGTGGTCAAGCTTTGAGTCTTACTCAACTTCACACCTTACAACTCAGGTAAGAACCCCTTCTTTGACTGATCTATTTTGAACTCCTTCAAAAACATGTCAAGGTGTGCGTTCTTTGAAAGTATCATCAGGCGTCTTGATCTATCTCTATAGATCTTGATGCCCAATATGTAAGCAGCTTTATCCAGGTCTTCCTTTGAAAACACTCTTCAAACAACCGTTTATGCTTTCCAGAAATTCTACATTATTTCGGATCAACAATATGTCATCCACATATACTTATCAGAAATGTTGTAGTGCTCCCACTCACTTTCTTGTAAATACAAGTTTCTAGCAAACATTGTATAAACCTAAAAGCTTTGATCACTCCATCAAAACATATATTCCGATTCCGAGATGCTTGCTCTAGTCCATAGAAGGATTGCTGGAGCCAGCATACCTTTTAGCATCCTTAGGATCGACAAAACCTTTTATTGTATCACATACAACTTTTCTTACGAAAACTGGTAAGAAAACTTGTTTTGACATCCATCTGTAAGATTTCATAATCGAAAAATACAGCTAATGCTAACATGATTCCGACGGACTTAAGCATCGCTACGGGTGAGAAATTCTCATCGTAGTCAACTCCTTGAACTTGTGAAAAGACTCTTTCCCACAAGTCGAGCTTCATAGACGGTAACATTACCGCCCACGTCCGTCTTCTTCTTAAAGATCCATTTATCTCAATGGCTTGCCGATCATCGGGCAAGTCCACCAAAGTCCATACTTTGTTCTGATATATGGATCCTATCTCGGATTTCATGGCTTCTAACCATTTGTCGGAATACGGGCCCACCATCGCTTCTCCATAGCTCGTAGGTTCATTGTTGTCTAACAACATGATATCTAAGACAGGATTACCGTACCACTTAGGAGTAGTACATATCCTTGTCGACCTACGAGGTTCGATAGCAACTTGATCCGAAGCTTCATGATCACTATCATTAACTTCCTATTCAACAGACGTAGGCGCCACAGAAAACATCTTTCTGTGTTGCATCACTCTCTGGTTGAAGTAAAGGTTCGACAACCTCATCAAGTTCTATCTTCCTCCCACTCAATTCTTTCGAGAGAAACTCCTTCTCGAGAAAGGACCCGTTCTTAGCGACAAACAATTTGCCCTCGGATCTGAGATAGAAGGTATACCCAACTGTCACCTTTGGGTATCCTATGAAGATGTGTTTGTCCGCTTTGGGTTCGAGCTTCTCCGGCTGAAGCCTTAAGCATCGCAGCCCCAAACATTAAGAAACGACAACTTTGGTTTCTTGCCAAACCAATGTTCATACGACGTCGTCTCAACGGACTTAGATGGTGTCCTATCTAAAGTGAATGCAGCTGTCTCTAACGCATAACCTCAAAATGAAAACGGTAGATTGGTAAGAGACATCATAGATCGCACCATATCTCATAGGGTTCGATTACGACGTCCGGACACACCATTACCTTGTGGTGTTCCAGGTGGCTTCAACTGTGAAACAATTCCACAATGTCTTAAGTGATTGCCAAACTCATAACTCAGAAAATCCCCTTTTGATCAGATCGTAGGAACATGATCTTATTGTTATGATGATTCTTAACTTCACTCTGAAATCGCTTGAACTTTTCAAACGTTTCAGACTTGTGCTTCATTAAGTAAATATACCTATATCTACTCAAATCGTCAGTGAAGATGAGAAAATAGCGATATCCACCGCACGCTTCAATTCTCATTGGATCACACGCATCAGCATGCATGATTTCCAACAAGTCACTTGCCCGTTTCATTGTACCTGAAAACGGGGTCTTAGTCATCCTGCCCATGAGGCATGGCTCGCATGTGTCAAGCGATTCAAAATCAAGTGACTCCAAACATCCATCGACATGGAGTTTCTTCATGCATCTTACGCCAATATGACCTAAGCGGCAGTGCCACGAGAAAGTGGTACTATCATTATTAACTCTACATCTTTTGGCGTGAACATGTGTATTACCACGACCGAGATTCAATGAACCATTCACATAGGGTGCATGACCATGAAAGGTATCATTCATGTAAACAGAATAACCATTATTCTCTAACTTAAATGAATGACCGTATTGCAATGAACATGATCTAATCATATTCATGCTCAACGTAGACACCTGATAACATTTATCTAGGTTCAATACTAATCCCGAAGGCAGATGGAGCGTGCGATGGTGATCTCATCAACTTTGGAAACACTTCCAACACACATCGTCACCTCGCCCTTAGCCAGTCTCCGTTTAGTCCGTAGCTTTTGCTTCAAGTCACCAATAATAGCAACTGAACCGGTATCCAATACCCAGGTGCTACCAGGAGTACTAGTGAGGTACACATTAATAACACGTATATACTTTGTTGAAGTTGCCAGCCTTCTTATCTACCATGCATTTGGGGTAATTCCGCTACCAGTGACCGTTCCCCTTACAATAGAAGCACTTAGTCTCGGGTTTGGGTTCAACCTTGGGTTCCTTCACTGGAGCGGCAACTGGTTTGCCATCCATGAAGTTTCCCTTCTAGCCCTTGCCCTTCTTGAAACCAGTGGTCTTGTTAAACCATCAACACTTGATGCTCCTTCTTGATTTCTACCTTTTGCGGTCTTAAGCACCGCGAACAGCTCCGGGATCAACTCCATCCCTTGCATGTCATAGTTCATCACGAAGATCTAGTAGCTTAGTGATAGTGGCTAGAGAACTCTATCAATCACTATCTTATCTGGAAGTTTAACTCCCACTTGATTTAAGTGATTGTAGCACCCAGACATTCTGAGCACATGCTCACTAGCTGAGCTATTCTCCTCCATCTTGTTGGCAAAAGAACTTGTCAGAGGTCTCACACCTCTCAACACGGGCATGAGCCTGAAATCCCAATTTCAGCTCTTGGAACATCTCATATGTTCTATGGCGTTCAAAACGTCATTGGAATCCCGATTCTAAGCCGTAAAGTATGGTGCACTAAACTATCAAGTAGTCATCAGGATGTGTCTGTCAGGTGTTCACAACATCCACAGACGACGTTGTAGGGGTTTGCACATCGAGCGGTGCATCAAAGACGTAAGCCTTCTGTGTAGCAGTGAGGACACTCCTCGGACTACGGACCTAGTCCGCATCATTGCTTACAATATCTTTCAACTTGGTCTTTCTCTAGGAACGTATTGAAACAGGGAGCTACAACGTGAGCTATTTATCTACAACATATTTGCAAAGACAATTTAGACTATGTTCATGATAATTGAGTTCATCTAATGAACTCCCACTCAGATAGACATCCCTCTAGTCATCTAAGTGAAACATGATCCGAGTCAACTAGGCCGTGTCCGATCATCACGTGAGACGGACTAGTCAACATCGGTGAACATCTTCATGTTGATCGTATCTTCTATACGACTCATGCTCGACCTTTCGGTCTTCCGTGTTCCGAGGCCATGTCTGTACATGCTAGGCTCGTCAAGTCAACCTAAGTGTTTTTGCTGTGTAAATCTGGCTTACACCCGTTGTATTCGAACGTTAGAATCTATCACACCCGATCATCACGTGGTGCTTCGAAACAACGAACCTTCGCAACGGTGCACAGTTAGGGGGAACACTTTTCTTGAAATTTTAGTGAGGGATCATCTTATTTAAGCTACCGTCGTTCTAAGCAAATAAGATGTAAAACATGATAAACATCACATGCAATCAAATAGTGACATGATATGGCCAATATCATTTTGCTCCTTTTGATCTCCATCTTCGGGGCTCCATGATCATCGTTGTCACCGGCATGACACCATGATCTCCATCATCATGATCTCCATCATCGTGTCTTCTTGAAGTTGTCTCGTCATCTATTACTTCTACTACTATGACTAACGCTTTAGCAATAAAGTAAAGTAATTACATGACGTTTATGTTGACACACAGGTCATAAATAAATTAAGATAACTCTTATGGCTCCTGCCGGTTGTCATACTCATCGACATGCAAGTCATGATTCCTATTACAAGAACATGATCAATCTCATACATCACATATATCATTCATCACATCCTTTTGGCCATATCACATCACAAGGCATATGCTGCAAAAACAAGTTAGACGTCCTCTAATTGTTGTTGCAAGTTTTTACGTGGCTGCTATAGGTTTCTAGCAAGAACGTTTCTTACCTACGCGAAAACCACAACGTGATATGCCAATTTCTATTTACCCTTCATAAGGACCCTTTTCATCGAATCCGATCCGACTAAAGTGGGAGAGACAGACACCCGCTAGCCACCTTATGCAACTAGTGCATGTCAGTCGGTGGAACCAGTCTCACGTAAGAGTACGTGTAAGGTCGGTCCGGGCCGCTTCATCCCACGATGCCGCCGAATCAAGATAAGACTAGTAACGGCAAGCAAATTGACAAAATCGACGCCCACAACAACTTGTGTTCTACTCGTGCATAGAAACTATGCATAGACCTAGCTCATGATGCCACTGTTGGGGAACGTAGCAGAAATTCAAAATTTTCTACGCATCACCAAGATCAATCTATGGAGTAATCTAGCAACGAGGGGAAGGAGAGTGCATCTACATACCCTTGTAGATCGCTAAGCGGAAGCGTTCAAGTGAACGGGGTTGATGGAGTCGTACTCGTCGTGATCCAAATCACCGATGATCCTAGTGCCGAACGGACAGCACCTCCGTGTTCAACACACGTACAGCCCGGTGACGTCTCCTACACCTTGATCCAGCAAGGGGAGAAGGAGAGGTTGGGGAAGACTCCATCCAGCAGTAGCACGACGGCGTGGTGGTGGTGGAGGAGCGCGGGACTCTAGTAGGGCATCGCCAAGCACTACGAGAGACGAGGAGGGAGAGAGGTAGGGCTGCGCCAACAGGGAGAGTAAATCACACATGTTGGGCAGCCCCATACCTCAAGTATATATAGGGGGAGGGGAGGGGCTGCGCCCCCACCTAGGTTTCCACCCCTAGGGGTGGCGGCCAGCCCTAGATCCCATCTAAGGGGGCGGCTAAGGGGGGAGAGAGGGGGGGGCGCACCACTAGGTGGGCCTTAGGCCCATCTGAGCCTCGGGTTTCCCCCTTTTCCCTTCTCTCTTCGCCTTGGGCCCTGGTGGGGGGGGGGGCGCACCAGCCCACCTGGGGCTGGTCCCCTCACACACTTGGCCCACGCAGCCCTCTGGGGCAGGTAGCCCCACCTGGTGGACCCCCGGGACCCTCCTGGTGGTCCCGGTACGTTACCAATAGCACCCGAAACTTTTCCGGTGACCAAAACAGGACTTCCCATATATAAATCTTTACCTCCGGACCATTAAAGAACTCCTCGTGAAGTCCGAGATCTCATCCGGGACTCCGAACAACATTCGGTAACCGTGTACATACTTTCCCTATAACCCTAGCGTCATCGAACCTTAAGTGTGTAGACCCTACGGGTTCGGGAACCATGCAGACATGACCGAGACACCTCTCCGGCCAATAACCAACAGCGGGGTCTGGATACCCATGTTGGCTCCCACATGTTCCACGATGATCTCATCGGTTGAACCATGATGTCGAGGATTCAATCAATACCGTATTCAATTCCCTTTGTCTAGCGGTACGATACTTGCCCGAGATTCGATCGTCGGTATCCCGATACCTTGTTCAATCTCGTTACCGGCAAGTCTCTTTACTCGTTCCATAACACATCATCCCATGATCAACTCCTTGATCACATTGTGCACATTATGATGATGTCCTACCGAGTGGGCCCAGAGATACCTCTCCGTTTACACGGAGTGACAAATCCCAGTCTCGATTTGTGCCAACCCAACAGACACTTTCAGAGATACCTGTAGTGAACCTTTATAGCCACCCAGTTACGTTGTGACATTTGGCACACCCAAAGCACTCCTATGGTATCTGGGAGTTGCACAATCTCATGGTCTAAGGAAATGATACTTGACATTAGAAAAGCTTTAGCATACGAACTACACGATCTTTGTGCTAGGCTTAGGATTGGGTCTTGTCCATCACATCATTCTCCTAATGATGTGATCCCATTATCAATGACATCCAATGTCCATGGTCGGGAAACCGTAACCATCTATTGATCAACGAGCTAGTCAACTAGAGGCTTACTAGGGACATGGTGTTGTCTATGTATCCACACATGTATCTGAGTTTCCTATCAATACAATTCTAGCATGGATAATAAACGATTATCATGAACAATGAAATATAATATAATAATAACTAATTTATTATTGCCTCTAGGGCATATTTCCAACAGAAACCCCTTCTGTCCTCCTGTGTTCGGCGGCCGGGGCTCCTCCTCATCATCGCTATGCATCCCCTTGTCCTTGTTTTCGGCATTTAACTTGCCGGCCTGCTTGAACACCTAGCATTCTCTGTTGGTGTGATTGGCTGGCTTGTCGGGGATGCCGTGGATTTGACACGAGCGATCCAGTATGCGATCCAGACTGGACGGAGACGGAGTATTTCTTTTAAATGGTTTTTTCCGCTGACCGGATCTAGAGCCTCTGAATCCGGCGTTGACTGTTGTATCTTCGGTGTTATCGCTGTTATTGCGGCACTTTGGTCTATTAGGACTGTCGGGGATATACCCCGTGGTGTAAACCGGCCGGAGGTTAACCCGGCCGGACTTGGCGGTTTATCTGAAGACCCCACTGACACTTGGCGAGTTACTGGCGACCCGCCCTGACCTGGCGGTTTACAAGCAACACACCTGGTCATTATGACTCACTGGTGATCCGGCGTGCGGGAAGACGGATGACAAGGCCCAAGGCCTAGAAGGCCGGTTCACGCTTAATGGTGGGCCGGTTTAAGAGGAAAGGCATGAGGAACATTTATCTTACAAGGAGTTAAGACCAGGACTTGTATCCGGTTTGTATTAGAGATAGACTAGTCCTAATCCTAAGAGGACTCTACATGTAAACCGCCCCTTCAACATATATAAGGAGGGGCAGGGCTCCTCAAAGGGGAGAAGATTCACAAGTTCCATGAGTTGGACAAGTTAGGTTTAGACAATAGCTCTCAAGATAGAGCACTCTTGTAACCGTGATCATTATCATCATCAATATCAATGAAGCATGACGTAGGCTTTTACCTCCACCGTGAGGGGTCAAACCTGGGTAAAACCTCGCGTCTCTCGTCCCACTCAACCCCTCTCAAGCTACCACATAGATGCACTGGCCTCGCGACTAAGTCTTGACACTAAGGACATCTGTCGTGACGATTCCACGACAGTTGGCACCCACCGTGGGGCTTGTGCATGGTGGTGTTGAGTTCTTGGAGGGATCTCTCCTAGGGATCGAGGGGCTCACAATTTTTTGGATGAATAAAAGATGGTTTGAACGGATTTGCATCAGTGTCAAATTTGTCAGTTCATATTTGAAGTTTTGTGAGTTTCAAGGTTCAAAGGAATTAGTGTTGGAAATATGCCCTAGAGGCAATAATAAATTGATTATTATTATATTTCCTTGTTCATGATAATCGTTTATTATCCATGCTAGAATTGTATTGATAGGAAACTCAGATACATGTGTGGATACATAGACAACACCATGTCCCTAGTAAGCCTCTAGTTGACTAGCTCGTTAATCAATAGATGGTTACGGTTTCCTGACCATGGACATTGGATGTCGTTGATAACGGGATCACATCATTAGGAGAATGATGTGATGGACAAGACCCAATCCTAAGCCTAGCACAAGATCATGTAGTTTGTATGCTAAAGCTTTTCTAATGTCAAGTATCATTTCCTTAGACCATGAGATTGTGCAACTCCCGGATACCGTAGGAGTGCTTTGGGTGTGCCAAACGTCACAACGTAACTGGGTGGCTATAAAGGTACACTACGGGTATCTCTGAAAGTGTCTGTTGGGTTGGCACGAATCGAGATTGGGATTTTGTCACTCCGTATAAACGGAGAGGTATCTCTGGGACCACTCGGTAGGACATCATCATAATGTGCACAATGTGACCAAGGGGTTGATCACGAGATGATGTGTTACGGAACGAGTAAAGAGACTTGCCGGTAACGAGATTGAACAAGGTATCGGTATACCGACGATCGAATCTCGGGCAAGTACCATACCGCTAGACAAAGGGAATTGTATACGGGATCGATTGAGTCCTTGACATCGTGGTTCATCCGATGAGATCATCGTGGAACATGTAGGAGCCAACATGGGTATCCAGATCCCGCTGTTGGTTATTGACCGGAGAACGTCTCGGTCATGTCTGCATGTCTCCCGAACCCGTAGGGTCTACACACTTAAGGTTCGATGACGCTAGGGTTATAAAGGAAGCTTGTATGTGGTTACCGAATGTTGTTCGGAGTCCCGGATGAGATCCCGGACGTCACGAGGAGTTCCGGAATGGTCCGGAGGTAAAGATTTATATATAGGAAGTCCTGTTTCGGCCATCGGGACAAGTTTCGGGGTCATCGGTATTGTACCGGGACCACCGGAAGGGTCCCGGGGGCCCACTGGGTGGGGCCACCTGCCCCGGGGGGCCACATGGGCTGTAGGGGGTGCGCCTTGGCCTACATGGGCCAAGGGCACCAGCCCCTAGAGGCCCATGCGCCAAGATATAGGAAAAAGGGGAGAGTCCTAAAGGGGGAAGGCACCTCCGAGGTGCCTTGGGGAGGATGGACTCCTCCCCCCCTCTTGGCCGCACCCCTTTCTTGGAGTAAGGGGCAAGGCTGCGCCTTCCCCCTCTCCCTTGCCCCTATATATAGTGGAGGGGAGGGAGGGCATCCATACCTGAGCCCTTGGCGCCTCCCTCCCTCCCGTGACACCTCCTCCTCTCCCGTAGGTGCTTGGCGAAGCCCTGCAGGATTGCCACGCTCCTCCATCACCACCACGCCGTTGTGCTGCTGCTGGATGGAGTCTTCCTCAACCTCTCCCTCTCTCCTTGCTGGATCAAGGCGTGGGAGACATCGTCGAGCTGTGCGTGTGTTGAACGCGGAGGTGCTGTCCGTTCGGCACTAGATCATCGGTGATTTGAATCACGACGAGTACGACTCCATCAACCCCGTTCACTTGAACGCTTCCGCTTAGCGATCTACAAGGGTATGTAGATGCACTCTCCTTTCTACTCGTTGCTGGTCTCTCCATAGATAGATCTTGGTGACACGTAGGAAAATTTTGAATTTCTGCTACGTTCCCCAACAGTGGCATCATGAGCTAGGTCTATTGCGTAGATTCTTTGCACGAGTAGAACACAAAGTAGTTGTGGGCGTCGATATTGTTCAATATGCTTGCCGTTACTAGTCTTATCTTGATTCGGCGGCATCGTGGGATGAAGCGGCCCGGACCAACCTTACACGTACGCTTACGTGTGACCGGTTCCACCGACAAACATGCACTAGTTGCATAAGGTGGCTGGCGGGTGTCTGTCTCTCCCACTTTAGTCGGATCGGATTCGATGAAAAGGGTCCTTATGAAGGGTAAATAGCAATTGGTATATCATGTTGTGGTTCATGCGTAGGTAAGAAACGTTCTTGCTAGAAACCCATAGCAGCCACGTAAAACATGCAAACAACAATTAGAGGACGTCTAACTTGTTTTTGCAGGGTATGCTATGTGATGTGATATGGCCAAAGGATGTGATGAATGATATATGTGATGTATGAGATTGATCATGTTCTTGTAATAGGAATCACGACTTGCATGTCGATGAGTATGACAACCGGCAGGAGCCATAGGAGTTGTCTTAATTTATTTGTGACCTGCGTGTCAACTTAAACGTCATGTAATTACTTTACTTTATTGCTAACCATTAGCCATAGTAGTAGAAGTAATAGTTGGCGAGGCAACTTCATGAAGACACGATGATGGAGATCATGGTGTCATGCCGGTGACGATGATGATCATGGAGCCCCGAAGATGGAGATCAAAAGGAGCAAAGTGATGATGGCCATATCATGTCGCTATTTGATTGCATGTGATGTTTATCATGTTTATACATCTTATTTGCTTAGAACGACGGTAGTAAATAAGATGATCCCTTACAACAATTTCAAGAAGTGTTCTCCCCTAACTGTGCACCGTTGCGACAGTTCGTGTTTCGAAGCACCACGTGATGATCGGGTGTTAGATTCTAACGTTCACATACAACGGGTGTAAGACAGATTTACACACGCGAAACACTTAGGGTTAACTTGACGAGCCTAGCATGTACAGACATGGCCTCGGAACACGGAGACCGAAAGGTCGAGCATGAGTCGTATAGAAGATACGATCAATATGAAGATGTTCACCGATGATGACTAGTCCGTCTCACGTGATGATCGGACACGGCCTAGTTTGACTCGGATCATGTAATCACTTAGATGACTAGAGGGATGTCTATCTGAGTGGGAGTTCATAAGATGAACTTAATTATCATGAACATAGTCAAAAGACCTTTTGCAAATTATGTCGTAGCTCACGCTATAGTTCTACGTTTTAGATATGTTCCTAGAGAAAATATAGTTGAAAGTTGAAAGTAGCAATTATGCGGACAGTAGAAAGCTTATGTCCTTAATGCACCGCTTAGTGTGCTGAACCCCAAACGTCGTTTGTGGATGTTGCGAACATCGGACATACACGTTTTGATAACTACGTGATAGTTCAGTTAAATGGTTTAAGTAGAGGCACCAAAGACGTTTTTCGAAACATCGCGGAACATATGAGATGTTTCGAGGGCTGAAATTGGGATTTCAGGCCCGTGCCCATGTCAAGAGGTATAAGACCTCCGACGATTTTCTTAGCCTGCAAACTAAGGGAGAAAAGCTCAATCGTTGAGCTTGTGCTCAGATTGTCTGAGTACAACAATCACTTGAATCGAGTGGGAGTTGATCTTCCAGATAAGATAGTGATGTTTCCCCAAAGTCATTGCCACCAAGCTGCTAGAGCTTCGTGATGAACTATAACATATCAAGGATAGAGATGATGATCCTTGAGGTATTCGCGTTGTTTGACATCGCGAAAGTAGAAATCAAGAAGGAGCATCAATTGTTGATGGTTGATGAAACCACTAGTTTCAAGAAGGGCAAGGGAAAGAAGGGATACTTCATGAAACGGCAAATCAGCTGCTGCACCAATGAAGAAACCTGAGGTTGAACCCAAACCCGAGACTAAGTGCTTCTGTAATAAGGGGAACAACCACTGGAGCAGAATTACCCTAGATACTTGGTAGATAAGAAGGCTGGCAAGGTCGATAGAAGTATATTGGATATACATTGTGTTAATGTGTACTTTGCTAGTACTCCTAGTAGCACCAGGGTATTAGATACCGGTTCGGTTGCTAGGTGTTAGTAACTCGAAACAAAAGGCTACGGAATAAACGGAGACTAGCTAAAGGTGAGCTGACGATATGTGTTGGAAGTTTTTCCAAGCTTGATATGATCAAGCATCGCACGCTCCCTCTACCAAAGAGATTGGTGTTAAACCTAAATAATTGTTATTTGGTGTTTGCGTTGAGCATAGACATGATTGGATTACATCTATCGCAATACGGTTATTCATTTAAGGAGAATAATGGTTACTCTGTTTATTTGAATAATACCTTCAATGGTCTTACACCTAAAATGAATGGTTTATTAAATCTCGATCGTAGTGATACACATGTTCATGCCAAAAGATAGTAATGATAGTACCACCTACTTGTGGCACTGCCACGTAAGTCATATCGGTATAAAACGCATGAAGAAGCTCCATATTGATGGATCTTTGGGCTCACTCGTTTTTGAAAAGTTTGAGACATGCGAACCATGTCTATTGGTGTATATGCATGAAGAAACTCCATGCAAATGGACCGTTTTGACTCACTTGATTTTGAATCACTTGGGACATGCAAATCATACCACATGGGCAAGATGACTGAAAAGCCTCGTTTTCAGTAAGATGGAACAAGATAGCAACTTGTTGGAAGTAACACATTTTGATGTGTGCAGTCCAATGAGTGCTGAGGCATGCAGTGAATATCATTATGTTCTTACTTCACAGATGATTCGAGTAGATGTTGAGTATATTTACTTGATGAATCACGAGTCTGAATTATTGAAAGGTTCAAGTAATTTCAGTGTGAAGTTGAAAGATCGTCGTGACAAGAGGATAAAAGATCTATGATATGATCATAGAGATGAATATCTGAATCACGAGTTTGGCACAGAATTAAGACATTGTGGAAATTGTTTCACAACTGATACAGCCTAGAACACCATAGTGTGATGGTGTGTCCGAACATCAGAACTGCACCCTATTGGATATGATGCATACCATGATGTCTCTTATCGAACTGCCACGATAGTTTATGGGTTAGGCATTAAAGACAACCACATTCACTTTAAATAGGGCACCACGTAATTCCGATGAGATGACACCATATGAATTATGGTTTAGAGAAACCTAAGTTGTCGTTTCTTAAAAGTTTGGGGCTGCGACGCTTATGTGAAAAAGTTTCAGGATTAAGCTCGAACCCAAAGCGGATAAAGTACATCTTCATAGGACACCCAAAACAGTTGGGTATACCTCCTGTTTCAGATCCGAAAGCAATGTGGATTGTTTTTCTTTAATCGGGTCCTTTCTCGAGGAAAAGTTTCTCTCGAAAGAATTGAGTGGGAGGATGGTGGAGACTTGATGAGGTTATTGAACCATCACTTCAACCAGTGTGTAGCAGGTCCCAGGAAGTTGTTCCTGTGGCACCTACACCAATTGAAGTAGAAGCTTATGATAGTGATCATGAAACTTCAGATCAAGTCACTCCCAAACCTCGTAGGGTGACAAGGATACGTACTACTTCAGAGTGGTACAGTAATCCTGTCTTGGAAGTCATGTTGCTAGACAACAATGAACCTACGAGCTATGGAAAAGCGATGGTGGGCCCGGATTCCGATAAATGGCTCAAGGCCATAAAACCCGAGAGAGGATCCATGTATGAAAACAAAGTGTAGACTTTGGAAGAACTACTTGATGGTCGTAAGGCTGTTAGGTACATATGGATTTTGAAAGGAAGACAGACAATGATGGTAAGTGTCACCATTGAGAAAGCTCGACTTGTCGTTAAGATGTTTTTCGACAAGTTCAAGGAGTTGACTACGATGAGACTTTCTCACTCGTAGCGATGCTAAGAGTCTGTTGGAATTATATTAGCAATTACTGCATTATTTATGAAATCTTGCAGATAGGATGTCAAAACATTGTTTCCTCGACGATTCTTGAGGAAAGGTTGTATGTGATACAACCGGAAGGTTTTGTCTATCCTGAAATATGCTAATAAGTATGCAAAGCTCCAGCAATCCTTCTAAGGACTGGAGTGAGCATCTCGGAGTTGGAATGTATGCTTTGATGATGATCAAAGATTTTGGGTGTATACAAAGTTTATGAGAAACTTGTATTTCCAAAGAAGTGAGTGGGAGCACTATAGAATTTCTGATGAGTATATGTTGTTGACATATTAATGATCAGAAATGACGTAGAATTTCTGGAAAGCATATAGGGTTATTTGGAAAGTGTTTTCAATGGAAAACCTGGATTAAGCTACTTGAACATTGAGCATCAAGATCTATAAGGATAGATCAAAACGCTCAATAGTACTTTCAAATGAGCACATGCCTTGACGTGATCTTGAAGGTGTTCAAGATGGATCAGTCAAAGAAGGAGTTCTTGCCTGAGTTGTAAGGTATGAAGTTAAGACTTAAAGCTCGACCATGGCAGAATAGAAAGAAAGGAACGAAGGTCGTCCCCTATGCTTAAGACATAGGCTCTAAAGTATGCTATGCTGTGTACCGCACCTGAAGTGTGCTTTACCGTGAGTCAGTCAAGGGGTACAAGAGTGATCCAAGAATGGATCACAGGACAGCGGTCAAAGTTATCCTTAGTAACTAGTGGACTAAAGAATTTTCTCAATTATGGAGGTGGTAAAAGAGTTCGTCGTAAAGGGTTACGTCGATGCAAGCTTAACACCTATCCGGATAGCTCTGAGTAGAGATACCGGATACGTATAATGGAGCAACAATTTAGAATAGCTCCAAGTAGAACAGTTATTTGGAATAGCTCCAAATAGAACGTGGTAGCTGCATCTAGGAGATGACATAGAGATTTGTAAAGCACACACGGATATGAAAGGTTCAGACCCGTTGACTATAACCTCTCTCACAAGCATAACATGATCAAACCCAGAACTCATCGAGTGTTAATCACATGGTAAATGTGAACTAGATTATTGACTCTAGTAAACTCTTTGGGTGTTAGTCACATGGGGATGTGACCTTGAGTGTTAATCACATATCGGTGTGAACTAGATTATTGACTCTAGTGCAAGTGGGAGACTGTTGGAAATATGCCCTAGAGGCAATAATAAATTGATTATTATTATATTTCCTTGTTCATGATAATCGTTTATTATCCATGCTAGAATTGTATTGATAGGAAACTCAGATACATGTGTGGATACATAGACAACACCATGTCCCTAGTAAGCCTCTAGTTGACTAGCTCGTTAATCAATAGATGGTTACGGTTTCCTGACCATGGACATTGGATGTCGTTGATAACGGGATCACATCATTAGGAGAATGATGTGATGGACAAGACCCAATCCTAAGCCTAGCACAAGATCATGTAGTTCGTATGCTAAAGCTTTTCTAATGTCAAGTATCATTTCCTTAGACCATGAGATTGTGCAACTCCCGGATACCGTAGGAGTGCTTTGGGTGTGCCAAACGTCACAACGTAACTGGGTGGCTATAAAGGTACACTACGGGTATCTCTGAAAGTGTCTGTTGGGTTGGCACAAATCGAGATTGGGATTTTGTCACTCCGTATAAACGGAGAGGTATCTCTGGGCCCACTCGGTAGGACATCATCATAATGTGCACAATGTGACCAAGGGGTTGATCACGGGATGATGTGTTACGGAACGAGTAAAGAGACTTGCTGGTAACGAGATTGAACAAGGTATCGGTATACCGACGATCGAATCTCGGGCAAGTACCATACCGCTAGACAAAGGGAATTGTATACGGGATCGATTGAGTCCTTGACATCGTGGTTCATCCGATGAGATCATCGTGGAACATGTGGGAGCCAACATGGGTATCCAGATCCCGCTGTTGGTTATTGACCGGAGAACGTCTCGGTCATGTGTGCATGTCTCCCGAACCCGTAGGGTCTACACACTTAAGGTTCGATGACGCTAGGGTTATAAAGGAAGCTTGTATGTGGTTACCGAATGTTGTTCGGAGTCCCGGATGAGATCCCAGACGTCACGAGGAGTTCCGGAATGGTCCGGAGGTAAAGATTTATATATAGGAAGTCCTGTTTCGGCCATCGGGACAAGTTTCGGGGTCATCGGTATTGTACCAGGACCACCGGAAGGGTCCCGGGGGCCCACCGGGTGGGGCCACCTGCCTCGGGGGGCCACATGGGCTGTAGGGGGTGCGCCTTGGCCTACATAGGCCAAGGGCACCAGCCCCTAGAGGCCCATGCGCCAAGATATAGGAAAAAGGGGAGAGTCCTAAAGGGGGAAGGCACCTCCGAGGTGCCTTGGGGAGGATGGACTCCTCCCCCCCTCTTGGCCGCACCCCTTTCTTGGAGTAAGGGGCAAGGCTGCGCCTTCCCCCTCTCCCTTGCCCCTATATATAGTGGAGGGGAGGGAGGGCATCCATACCTGAGCCCTTGGCGCCTCCCTCCCTCCCGTGACACCTCCTCCTCTCCCGTAGGTGCTTGGCGAAGCCCTGCAGGATTGCCACGCTCCTCCATCACCACCACGCCGTTGTGTTGCTGCTGGATGGAGTCTTCCTCAACCTCTCCCTCTCTCCTTGCTGGATCAAGGCGTGGGAGACATTGTCGAGCTGTGCGTGTGTTGAACGCGGAGGTGCTGTCCGTTCGGCACTAGATCATCGGTGATTTGAATCACGACGAGTACGACTCCATCAACCCCGTTCACTTGAACGCTTCCGCTTAGCAATCTACAAGGGTATGTAGATGCACTCTCCTTTCTACTCGTTGCTGGTCTCTCCATAGATAGATCTTGGTGACACGTAGGAAAATTTTGAATTTCTGCTACGTTCCCCAACAATTAGGGTTGGTTTGTCTGCCGCCCTTGCACGCGATCTGTCCGCCGTTGTTTCAATACGCTGAATCCGAGACAAGGTTTACTATACGAGCAATGTATTTACGGCGCTTTGACTCCAAGGTCAACCGAAGATCCATCTTTGCTGCTACGTCGCCCTGTAAAAGTTTCTACCTGCCGAGATCAAATTTGAAGATTCTGCTGCGTGTCTGAGACTCCGATTACTAGCTGTACAAATCACTGCAGCCTGTTTTGCCGATTGAAGGCGTCAGCTGATTTTTGTGTTCATGTTCGCTGCAACTCCCAAGAAATTGATCGGTTGCGATACTGCTGCTACTCCATCATCCATAGCTACTGGTTCCACACGTGAAGGCAAAAGTGACCCATGGCACGGGGAAAAGTCAAACCGACGGCAGCTCGGAGGAGGATTTGATCTCCGAGCCGTTTTCAGTCTTGCGCATGACGACTCCGATCCGTCTCCAATCTCGCGCTGACCGGACTCGTTTCTCCTTGGCCGTTGTGGACACAGGTGCGGCCTCAGTCCGCCGAATGCCTCCGAGTCGATCGCTACTGCTGCAATGCCCCACCGCCTGGGCCTCATGCTGCTCCGCCTGAGGTCGGTCTCCCTCGCCGCCGTGGGAGACGCCCCGTTCAGCTGCCCTGCTCCACTTTTGCCCTGACCAAGGTTCAGGCCGCCGCCGCGCCACCAGAGTTGCTAAGCCCCTCGCTGGCTCCGGCTCCTGCACGCCCATGTCGAGGCACCTCGACCCTGAGCCGCAGCGGCCTTGAGCCCGGACTCGTGTCGCCTGTTGTCATCTCGGCCTCGTACCGCCCCAGCTTGTGGGTGGCCGTCCTGTCGGACTTCTGCAGAGAGTCGCCCTTGCTGGCCGCGCCACAGAACGCTGGCACCTTACTCCGGCCTCGCCTCCAAGCTGTTGAGCCGCCACTTGCAAATTGGCGTCGGTCTATGGATGTCTCTACTGCAACCCGGTCGTTGAACCGCCGCGGCCCTATTGGTTCTGCCCGAGCTGCCGTGTCTTGCGCCCCTCTGCTATGGGTTATGGCCGTGAGTCGCCCAGGTTTTTACTCCCGTGCGCTCCCCTATAAGTGAAAGAGAAAGAGATAAGAGGAGATTGGTTGGAGGAAAAGTCAAGTGGACAAGTCCTGAGGCTGCCAACATACATCAATCCTAGAGTGGATGTCTGATGCTGATTGAGCAAAGCTAGTTCAGAAGGCTACCAGAAACAAAAGCCAATGGCGGAGGCCTGGCACAATACTGCAAGTACTATGATACTCATTCATCCAACACATGCTAGGTGCTATCTTTTCTTATTATTTTCAGCATATATTGTTTTCTTCAAGGAACAATTACTTTGTCTGTGTATTTATATAAATGCAGGACAATGATTTATCGTTTGCTGTTGGACGGGTGTGCGCAAGCCGCCGCCCGTGTAATTTGATCTACATCAACTTGCCGGGACCGCGCCCGCGATTAACTCGCCCGTCCGTGCCGGTTTACGACACCGGTGCCGATCCTCTCCGTCCGCACCGGTTTACAACTCCCGCGGCCAACTCTCCCGTCTGCACCGACTTACTACGCTGCGGCCGACTCATCTGGCTGTGCTGTATCTGATGCTGTGGTTATTTTTACCGTTCGTCTCTCGTGGCCCAGTCTACATAAACATACCGGACCGCACCTGTCTGCATGAGCTGTTTATTGAGTATGAGCAAGTCACTGCTTGCATAGCCTGGATTTCTTTCAATAAATTGAAGGCAAATTATCATTCAGCCACCGTCTGCACTGGATGGTTTAATGGGCAGGCGCACAAATCGCCGCCACTGCAGTTTTGGTTAACTTCAAATCCCCAGTTGGAAGGAACCATTGACCGGTTGCTGACACGGTTCATGCGGGATCGTTTATAACCCGCCGCAGTCACCTCAATCTTCTGTGGATTCACATCGTGCTATCAACACCAATGATATACAAGTTATGCCAGTTTATATCACGGTCAAATATGGAGAATCTCAAGCCAACTCCTCGAGTCACCTTGAGACTTGGGGGCTACAATGATACGACTTAGCAAACGCTGCCGGTTTTCAGTGAAGTCAAGAACCCCAATACGTTGGAGGGAAAGATAACCCGGTCCCGGATTCACATCGTGCTATCAGAAGATTTCCGGATTAGAAAGTATATGACAGTTACAAAATCCCGGCTCAATGAAGAAGTTTAGGGTCATCAGAAAAGGATTCCGGTACAAGGGAAATTTGTTCTCCGACAAAGCTCTGAAGCTCTCAAATCCGGTTTAAGAATTTCTGGTTCAAAAAGGAATTAACTTCTCACAAGTTCGAGTTTAAAGGCCATCAGAAAATTTCCGGCTGAAAATGAAGATTCCGGTTTAAAATCCGGTTCAAGGGAAAGATATCTCCCACAAAGCTTTGAAGCTCTCAATATCCGGTTCAAGATCCCGGTTCAAGAAGAATTTATCTCTTGCAAAAAGTTAAAAATTACCAAAGAGGACCTGCTGCGATGATGCGCGGTTCAAACATGGGTATCCCGCCTTACTGGCCTGACATATTATTGATCACATGGGGGCTTCTGCTTCATAAAGCGAGGTCTCTGTTCTTTTACATCATGTGTGGTTACACGGAGTTGTTCTAAAGCGGCCTCCGATTTACCCCTTGAGTTTGCTTTTTAAAAGCATTGTGTTATATCACTTGGAGGATTGGTCGTGGCCGAACCAATACCATACCTCTTGATAGGCGAGAGCCACCAGATCACTTGGGGACTTGGTCACGTCTAAACCACTCATGCCTCTTGATCAGCCTAAGGCCACAGAATCACTTGGGGGCTTGGTCGAACCCAAACCATCACCATGCCACTTGGTCGGCATAACTGCCACGGTTTCATTTGGGGACCTGGCTGACTAGAACCATAGTTACACCTAATGGGAGCTTGGTCGTGTTCGGCCATGGTAACGCCATTTGATCAGCTCAAATTTTTTTTACAAACGGTTTTCTCATTGCTTTTTGCTTCGCATTTTTCTTTGCCAGATTCTTTTTTCTTTTTTATTGCATCCTTTTTAAAACCGACAAAGTTTTCAACCAATCAATTGACGGAACACAGTTCACGTCAATCCGGAGACTATTTGCCCGGTTTGATCCTTGTTGTTAACATCCTCTTATGGAGTAACACGATGTTTATCACAACCTGGCACGGTTTTATCATAAACCGGCACAATATGGAAGGAGTTATCAGTACACAAGATTGGGGTTATCACCTTTGCTACAAAAAGTTGGTAAAACCAACAATGTGATTCAATGTCACAGGTATGATATATTTCATATTTGATTATTCTTAAGTGTAGCCTTGGTTATAAACCCGTGTTATATGTTGGGCATTATGACCCGTCCGGCGGTAAACCGCCAGGACACTTTAAACTTGTTGTATGCAGAAATAGGTTTGTTAAACCAGCCTGGCTTTGGACTATAAGTCGCCAGTATATATTTTTTTTTGGATTGCGCCATTGGAATTATGCGCTTATAAATCATTGGGTTATATTATTCAAATAGCCAAACTTGGCTGAATTTTCATTATGATATTGAATGAATAAGGTTTTCACCGGATTATATTATCTTGAATAGCCAACATGGCTGGATTTTTATGGTTATTAATAACTGGTATTATTGAGTTTTCAAAGTCTCTATAGCGCAATGTCTACTATTTTATCAAAGGATATCATTTATTCTACAATGGAAGGAATAGTCCCGAGTTGCTATAGGCTTACAACCCGGCACTTGGGGGCTACATTATTCAAATCAAGATTACATGCAAGTCTCATCTCGCTGCAAGCATGCGTCATGACACTTGGGGGCTAATACAAAGTTATTTTTACTAGTCTTATTAAAGACCCGACTCATCATATTATAATGAGCCGGCCCTTGGGGGCTACCAATTGCTCCTGTCAACAATTCAAGGTACACAAGTTTTCGTCCATAATATTGAAGGATCCATTGCTTAGTTGGTAAAGCACAAAGCTCTTAACCTTGTGGACGTGGGTTCAAGCCCTACCATGGAAGCTACATTATAATATGTTATTTTCATTAAAGTATATATATCAAGTCCCGGTTTAGTATTATCTTACTAAGCCGGCCCTTGGGGGCTACACGTTGTTGTTCAAAGTTTACAAGATTATATTTACAAAGTCCCTGCTCATTATTGCATAATGACCCGGCCCTTGGGGGCTACACTGGTTGAAGTTTTTATGAGCATCAAGCAATTACAAGTCCCGGGTTGCTGCAAGCATGACAACCCGGCACTTGGGGGCTACATATATGGAGTATTCAGTTTTGAGATGAACAAACCGGATTTCTTCAAGGTTGAAACACTTATTGGAGAAAGTCTTAAGTTATCACTATGTTCTCCTCTTCAGACTTGGGGGCTACAGGTATTATGCATATAAAGGAGGAACATCTTCATTTTATCAGTTTTGAGCAAATCAGGAAGATCAATTACATGACCCGGTGTCGACAACAATTATGACCCGGTGCCATCAATATTTATAAACCGGCCATTTTGGTAATATTAAACCGGCAAGTTTTACATCTTCAAACCGGCTGAATATCAGATAAGTATTTCAAGACCCATATTTCTTAAACCGGCGCTTTGGAAGCCGACTCAAGTGGATTATTCTTCACAATATTTCTCGGTGACAAGCCAATGTCGGCAAATTGATTATGAAGCTGGTCTGTTGACCCGGATTTCCCAGAAGGAGGAAATAACAAGGACTTAAGGATGATTAGGTACCGGTTTACAAAAATTCTTAACCCGGAGCATAACCTGTCAAATTTGTTCTTGTGTTTATTTTGCAGCATAAGTTTACCATGAATAAATCCAAGCTAAACTTGGGGGCTAATGTCGGGGATATACCCCATGGTGTAAACCGGCCGGAGGTTAACCCGGCCGGACTTGGCAGTTTATCTGAAGACCCCGCTGACACTTGGCGAGTTACTGGCGACCCGCCCTGACCTGGCGGTTTACAAGCAACACATCTGGTCATTATGACTCACTGGTGATCCGGCATGCGGGACAGACGGATGACAAGGCCCAAGGCCCAGAAGGCCGGTTCACGCTTAATGGTGGGCCGGTTTAAGAGGAAAGGCATGAGGAACGTTTATCTTACAAGGAGTTAAGACCAGGACTTGTATCCGGTTTGTATTAGAGATAGACTAGTCCTAATCCTAGGAGGACTCTACATGTAAACCGCCCCTTCAACATATATAAGGAGGGGCAGGGCTCCTCAAAGGGGAGAAGATTCACAAGTTCCACGAGTTGGACAAGTTAGGTTTAGACAATAGCTCTCAAGATAGAGCACTCTTGTAACCGTGATCATTATCATCATCAATATCAATGAAGCAGGACGTAGGCTTTTACCTCCACCGTGAGGGGCCGAACCTGGGTAAAACCTCGCGTCTCTCGTCCCACTCAACCCCTCTCAAGCTACCACATAGATGCGCTGGCCTCGCGACTAAGTCCTGACACTAAGGACATCTGCCGTGACGATTCCACGACAACGACGCTGCCGACCGTTAACATCTTTGGTATCCGAGGTATCCGGATTCCTCGATGTGTTGTTGCTGCGAGCCAGCCAGTTGTCCTCGCCCGCGCAAAAGTGGGTCATGAGTGTCGTGAGGGCTGCCAAGATTTTAGCTTCTCCTGGCCGAGGTGGCGGGTGAGCCACTCGTCGCGGATGTTATGCTTGAATGCCGCTAGGGCCTCTGCATCCGGACAATCTACAATTTGATTTTTCTTAGTGAGGAACCGTGTCCAAAATTGTCTGGCCGATTCCCCTGGCTGCTGGGTTATGTGGCTCAAGTCATCAGCATCTGGTGGCTGCACATAAGTGCCCTAGAAGTTGTCAAGAAATGTGTCTTCCAGATCCTCCCAACTACCGACGGAATGTGTTGGCAAGCTATTCAGCCAATGCTGAGCTGGTCCTTTGAGTTTTAGTGAGAGGTACTTGATGGCATGTAGATCCTTCAATGAGTTTTAGAGGGTGGTGGGTGGGGAGCGAATTTCTTCATCGTCCGCATCCCATTCTAGCCGGACATAGTTCGGCCAAGGTTCTCCTGACAGGGAGAGAGACCTTAATGAATTTAGCACATCTCCGAAAGGTGAGTGCTGAAAGATATCCGCGGAGGTGAACTCCCTGATCGGCGCCCAGTCGGACTCGACGGGCACGGATGTGAGCGGCTCGGAGTCTGCGGTCGGAGATGAATCCAGTGGTTCGGCGACACGGCTCTCGTAAGGGGTGAAGTCAGTATCCGGCTCTATCTCCACTGAGAGTGCGGCCTCCATGGCGGGGTCCATCCCTCCGCTCTCGGATGGCGCGACTTGCTCCGGATTGATGGCCAGAGTAGTTGCGGATGCGATCTCCCGAGCATTGTCCGACGACAGAATTACGTCATGCTCATCGTGACTGTGCGGCGCGTCCGACATGGGCTCGAATCCGTCGAAGATCAAGTCTCCGCGGATGTCGGCCGTGTAGTTCAAGTTTCCAAATCTGACCTGATGGCCAGGGGTGTAGCTCTCGATCTGCTCTAGATGGCCAAGTGAATTGGCCCGTAGTGCGAAGCCGCCGAATACGAAGATCTGTCCGGGGAGGAAAGCCTCACCCTGGACCGCATCGCTAGCGATGATCGAAGGAGCCATCAAGCCTTATGGTGACGACACAGTGGAAGTCTCAATGAAAGCACCAATGTCGGTGTCAAAACCGGCAGATCTCGGGTAGGGGGTCCTGAACTGTGCGTCTAAGGCAGATGGTAACAGGAGGCGGGGGACACGATGTTTACCCAGGTATGGGCCCTCTTGATGGAGGTAATACCCTACGCCCTACTTGATTGTTCTTGATGATATGAGTAGTACAAGAGTTGATCTACCACGAGATCAAGGAGGCTAAACCCTAGAAGCTAGCCTATGGTATGATTGTATCCCGTCCTACGGACTAAAACCCTCCGGTTTATATAGACACCGGAGGGGGCTAGGGTTACACAAGGTCGGTTACAAAGGAGGAGATATGCATATCCGTATTGCCTAGCTTTCCTTCCACGCCAAGTAGAGTCCCATCCGGACATGAGACGAAGTCTTCAATCTTGTATCTTCATAGTCCAACAGTCCAGCCAAAGGATATATTCCGGCTGTCCGGAGACCCCCTAATCTAGGACTCCCTCACCTCTAGTGGTGTCATGTGAACGTCGACTACATGACACTTCACCATTGTTTGGTCCTAGAGGGAGGCATTGGGAAGTAACAAGTAGATGATGGGTTGCTAGAGTGACAGAAGCTTAAACCCTAGTTTATGTGTTGCTTCGTAAGGGGCTGATTTGGATCCATATGTTTCATGCTATGGTTAGGTTTACCTTAATACTTCTGTTGTAGTTGCGGATGCTTGCAATAGGGGTTAATCATAAGTGGGATGCTTGTCCAAGTAAGGGCAGCACCCAAGCACCGGTCCACCCACATATCAGATTATTAAAGTACCGAACGCGAATCATATGATCGTGATGAAAATTAGCTTGACGATAATTCCCATGTGTCCTCGGGAGCGCTTTACATCATATAAGAGTTTGTCCAGGCTTGTCCTTTGCTACAAAAAGGATTGGGCCATCTTGCTGCACTTTATTTACTTTTATTACTTGCTACTCGTTACCAATTACCTTATCATAAAACTATCTGTTACCGATAATTTCAGTGCTTGCAGAGAATACCTTGCTGAAAACCGCTTATCATTTCCTTCTGCTCCTCGTTGGGTTCGACACTCTTACTTATTGAAAGGACTACCATAGATCCCCTATACTTGTGGGTCATCAAGACTCTTTTCTAGCGCCGTTGCCGGGGAGTGAAGCGCCTTTGGTAGGTGGAATTTGGTAAGGAAAAATTTATAGTGTGCTGAAATTTACTGTCACTTGTTACTATGGAAAGTAATCCTTTGAGGGGCTTGTTCGGGGTATCTTCACCTCGACCGGTAGAGAAAATAGTTTCTCCTCAACCTACTCAAAATGAAAATGTTTACTTCGAAATTCCTTTGGGTATGATAGAGAAACTGCTAGCTAATCCTTTTGCAGGAGATGGAACATTGCATCTCGACTTACACTTAAACTATGTGGATGAAGTTTGTGGATTATTTAAGCTTGCAGGTATGCCCAGCGGCGGAGCCAGCGTAGCGCTATTGGGTTCAAGTGAACCCAATGGATTTTGCATGGTACGTGCGTATATGCACATATTTACATGATGTGAACCCAGTAAATCATCTTGGCTGACCCCAACAAATACACCTCACGGGAACAAAGGGCCCAAAGGCAACAGCCCACTAATCCATTCACATGCCTAAACCATGCAAACACGCAGCCCCATGCGGCACACCTCATCCATTGTCTATTTTTTTGTCATTGTTCATCTGATCGTTTCTCCGACTCCCATCTCGTCTGTTCGTGTTGCTCGGCGACTCGGCCGCCGCCGCATGCCCGCGGCAAGTCACGCGGCCGTAGATTCGACATCAGCAACAATTAAATTCCAAAACTTGAGGTAATTAGATTACATTGCCGCATCTTTTCTCTTATATATGTTCTATCTAGCCTAATAGCCCAGTACAATAGTGATAGTTTTGCCCTATAGTCGTCTAAAAACAATTCTCCATGCACTTCGATTGATCTAGTCTATGGAGCGGTATTTTTCAAAGGGAACTCAGACACTAGATCAAGATAATGATACAGGTACATCAAGGTCACCCATTAGATGTAGGCAAAGTGCATCAAAAGTCGCTACAGTTAAGTCTCCCACAGCCTACTATTCATATAGAAATGAACTTCGATGATTTGCCTTATGATCCGAATGACCAGAAGAGAATTTCAGAGTACACAAGAAATCCAAAGAAGCAAGATGAGACAAGGAGCAAATATTTAATGAGGGGACCTTATAGGCCATCGTCTAATTTTGATTACCCACAGAGGGAGATTGTCGATACTCAACAGAGATTTAATCCACATTGTTGATGAGTATGATCCCTGGCTTGAGTATAATGATAAAGTGAATTAGGCCTTCTTCTGCTTTCAAATATTACAACGAGGGACAAGCTAAGACTGATGCATTTGCAATTAACGGCTAGAACGGTTGGAACAAGAAAGGCAGACTATATACTCATGAGGGTAAGGGTAGTATTATTAGCTTTCATAATGTAGTAAAAAATATGTGATGCTTTGATGTATCAAGTTCATTCAATTCAGGTTGCTCTTCATAAGCAAACCAATCTTACAAAAAAGCGAAATCGAATCCGGCTTAACGCTTTCATTGATTCGGTGAGATACTTGTTGGATGAAGGCTTAACTATTCGAGGCCATGACGAGTCAGAAGATTCAAAAAATAAGGAATTTTTTCGAGAGTCGGTACATACTTTGGCAATCCAAAATAAAGCTATACGAAATGTAGTCATGGAGTGAACCCAATGGACAAATTTTCTGGCTCCGCCCCTGGGTATGCCCGATCATGTTATCAAGAAGAAGGTATTCCCTTTATCTTTGAAGGGATATGCATTGACATGGTATAGGCTATGTGATGATATTGGATCATGGGACTACAAACAGTTGAAATTGGAATACCATCAAAAGTTTTATCCTATGCATCTTGTTCATCGTCATCGTAATTATATATATATAATTTTTGGCATCGCGAAGGAGAAAGCATCGCTCAAGCTTGGGGGAGGCTTAAGTCAATGTTATATCCATGCCCCAATCATGAGCACTCATGAGAAATGATTATTCAAAAATTTTATGCTCAGCTTTCTGACAACAATCGCTCCATGATCGATACTTCTTGTACTGGTTCCTTTATGATGAAGACTATTGAATACAAATGGAATTTATTGGAGAGAACTAAATGCAACTCTGAAGATTGGGATCTTGACGAAGGTATGGAGTCAGGTATAACACCTAAGTTTGACTGTGTTAAATCTTTTATGGATACCGATGTTTTCCGTAAATTTAGCACTAAATATGGACTTGACTTTGAGATAGTAGCTTCTTTCTGTGAATCATTTGCTACTCATGTTGATCTCCCCAAGGAGAAGTGGTTTAAATATAACCCTCCCGTTGAAACAAAAGTAGTTGCACCTATTAAAGTTGAAGAAAAGATCCTATTGTTTTTACTGCTTATGTTGAGGAACCACCTTTCCCTGTTAGAATAAAGAATCATGCTAAAGCTTCAATTGTGGTCAACAAAAGTAATATTAATACACCTAAACCCCCTGAGCAAGTTAAAGTTGAACCTAATGTTGCTATTGTTAAACATCTCTTAGCCGATAATATTGATGGGCAGGTTATTTACTTCTGTGATGAGACTGCTGATACGTCTCCGTCGTATCTATAATTTTTGGTTGTTCCTTGCCAATATTCTACAACTTTCATATACTTTTGGCAACTTTTTATACTATTTTTGGGACTAACATATTGATCCAGTGCCCAGTGCCAGTTCTTGTTTGTTGCATGTTTTTTGTTTCGCAGAATATCCATATCAAACGGAGTCCAAACGGGATAAAAACTGATGGAGATTTTTTTGGAATATATATGATTTTTGGGAAGAAAAATCCATGTGAGACGGTGCCCGAGGGAGGCACGAGGTAGGGGGGCGCGCCCCACCCCTCTGGGCGCGCCCCTGACCCTCGTGGCCACCCCGTAAGGCGGTTGATGCCCTTCTTTCACCGCAAGAAAGCTAATATCCGGATAGAGATCATGTTAAAATTTCAGCCCAATCGGAGTTACGGATCTCCGGGAATATAAGAAACGGTGAAAGGGTAGAATCTGAGAACGCAGAAGCAGAGAGAGACAGAGAGACAGTTCCAATCTCGGAGGGGCTCTCGCCCTCCCACGCCATGGAGACCAAGGACCAGAGGGGAAACCCTTCTCCCATCTAGGGAGGAGGTCAGTGAAGAAGAAGAAGGAGGGGGGCTCTCCCCCTCGCTTTCGGTGGCGCCGGAGTGCCACTGGGGGCCATCATCATCACCGCAATCTTCACCAACAACTTCACCGCCATCATCACTGATGTCTACTACACAACCTTCTTCTTGTAGACATTGTTGGGCCTCCAAGTGTAGAGGTTTGTAGGACAGTAGCAAATTTCCCTCAAGTGGATGACCTAAGGTTTATCAATCCGTGGGACACGTAGGATGAAGATGGTCTCTCTCAAACAACCCTGCAACCAAATAATAAAGAGTCTCTTGTGTCCCCAACACACCCAATACAATGGTAAATTGTATAGGTGCACTAGTTCGGCGAAGAGATGGTGATACAAGTGCAATATGGATGATAGATATGGGTATTTGTAATCTGAAAATATAAAAGCAGCAAGGTAACTAATGATAAAAGTGAGCACAAACGGTATTGCAATGCTAGGAAATAAGGCCTAGGGTTCATACTTTCACTAGTGCAAGTTCTCTCAACAATAATAACATAATTGGATCATATAACTATCCCTCAACATGCAACAAAGAGTCACTCCAAAGTCACTAATAGCGGAGAACGAACGAAGAGATTATGGTAGGGTACGAAACCACCTCAAAGTTATCCTTTCTGATCGATCTATTCAAGAGTATGTAGTAAAATAACATGAAGCTATTCTTTCCGTTCAATCTATTGTAGAGTTCATACTAGAATAACACCTTAAGACACAAATCAACCAAAACCTAATGTCACCTAGATACTCCAATGTCACCTCAAGTATCCGTGGGTATGATTATACGATATGCATCACACAATCTCAGATTCATCTATTCAAAACAACATAAAGTACTTCAAAGAGTGCCCCAAAGTTTCTACCAAAGAGTCAAGACAAAAATGTGTGCCAACCCCAATGCATAGATTCATGGGCGAAACCTTCAAGTTGATCGCCAGAACATACATCAAGTGGATCAATAGAATACCCCATTGTCACCACGGGTATCCCACGCAAGACATACATCAAGTGTTCTCAAATCCTTAAAGACTCAACCCGATAAGATAACTTCAAAGGGAAAACTCAATCCATTACAAGAGAGTAGAGGAGGAGAAACATCATAAGATCCAACTATAATAGCAAAGCTCGCGATACATCAAGATTGTATCACCTCAAGAACATGAGAGAGAGAGAGATCAAACACATAGCTACTGGTACATACCCTCAGCCCCGAGGGAGAACTACTCCCTCCTCATCATGGAGAGCGCCGGGATGATGAAGATGGACATCAGAGAGGGATTCCCCCCTCCGGCAGGGTGCCAGAACGGGTCTAAATTGGTTTTCGGTGGCTACAGAGGCTTCTGGCGACGGAACTCCCGATCTATTCTGCTCCCCGAAGTTTTTAGGGTATATGGGTATATATGGGAGAAAGAAGTATGTCGGTGGATCTCCCAGGGGGTGGGCGCGCCTCCCACCCTCATGGGTAGCCCGGGACTCTCCTGGTCCATCTCCGATACTCCGTGGGCTTCTTCTGGTCCAAAAATAAGTTTCATGAAGTTTCAGGTCAATTGGACTCCGTTTGATTTTCCTTTTCTGCGATACTCTAAAACAAGGAAAAAACAGAAACTGGCACTCGGCTCTGGGTTAATAGGTTAGTCCCAAAAATAATGTAAAAGTGTTTAATAAAGCCCATAAACATCCAAAACAGATAATATAATAGAAAGGAACAATCAAAAATTATAGATACATTGGAGACGTATCAGCATCCCCAAGCTTAATTCCTACTCGTCCTCGAGTTGGTAAATGATAAAAACAGAATTTTTTATGTGGAATGCTACCTAACATATTTATCCATGTAATTCTCTTTATTGTGGCAAGAATATTCAGATCCATAAGATTCAAGACAAAAGTTTAATATTGACATAAAATAATAATACTTCAAGCATACTAACAAAGCAATCATGTCTTCTCAAAATAACATGGCCAAAGAAAGTTATCCCTACTGCTACCTCTTGAGCACTGTGTTGGTTTTCCCCGAAGAGGAAGGGATGATGCAGCAAAGTAGCATAAGTATTTCCCTCAGTTTTTGAGAATCAAGGTATCAATCCAGTAGGAGGCTATGCGCGAGTCCCTCATACCTGCACAAAACAAATAAATCCTCGCAACCAACGCAAATAGGGGTTGTCAATCCCTATAAGGCCACTTACGGGAGTGAGATCTGATAGATATGATAAGATAATACTTTTGGTATTTTTGTGATAAAGATGCAAAGTAAAATAAAGGCAAAGTAAATAGCAAAGGAAATAACTAAGTAGTAGGAGATTAATATGATGAAGATAGACCCAGGGGCCATAGGTTTCACTAGTGGCTTCTCTCGAGAGCATAAGTATTCTACGGTGGGTGAACAAATTACTATTGAGCAATTGACAGAATTGAGCATAGTTATGAGAATATCTAGGTATGATCATGTATATAGGCGTCACGTCCGAGACAAGTAGACCGACTCCTGCCTGCATCTACTACTATTACTCCACTCATCGACCGCTATCCGGCATGCATCTAGAGTATTAAGTTAAAAACAGAGTAACGCCTTAAGCAAGATGACATGATGTAGAGGGATAGACTCATGCAATATGAAGAAAACTCCATCTTGTTATCCTCGATGGCAACAATACAATACGTGCCTTGCTGCCCCTACTGTCACTGGGAAAGGACATCGCAAGATTGAACCCAAAGCTAAGCACTTCTCCCACTGCAAGAAAGATCAATCTAGTAGGCCAAACCAAACTGATAATTTGAAGAGACATGCAAATATAACCAATCATACATAAAAGAATTCAGAGAAGATTCAAATATTATTCATAGATAGACTTGATCATAAACCCACAATTCATTGGTCTCAACAAACACACCGCAAAAAGAAGATTACATCGAATAGATCTCCACAACAGAGGGGGAGAACATTGTATTGAGATCCAAAAAGAGAGAAGAAGTCATCTAGCTACTAACTATGGACCCGTAGGTCTGAGGTAAACTACTCACACTTCATCGGAGGGGCTATGGTGTTGATGTAGAAGCCCTCCGTGATTGATGCCCCCTCCAGCGGAGCTCCGGAACAGGCCCCAAGATGGGATCTCGTGGATACAGAAAGTTGCGGCGGTGGAATTAGGGTTTTGGCTCCATCTTTGATCGTTTGGGGGTACGTAGGTATATATAGGAGGAAGGAGTACGTCGGTGGAGCAACAGGGGGCCCACGAGGGTGGAGGGCGCGCCTGGGGGGGGGGGGGGTTGGCGCGCCCCCTACCTCGTGGCCTCCTCTTTTCTTTCTTGACGTAGGCTCCAAGTCTCTCGGGTCTTGTTCGTTGAGAAAATCACGTTGCCGAAGGTTTCATTCCGTTTGGACTCCGCTTGATATTCCTTTTCTTTGAAACCCTAAAACAGGCAAAAAACAACAATTCTGGGTTGGGTCTCCGGTTAATAGGTTAGTCCCAAAAATAATATAAAAGTGGATAATAAATCCCAATAATGTCCAAAACAGTAGATAATATAGCATGGAGCAATCAAAAATTATAGATACATTGGAGACGTATCAAGCATCCCCAAGCTTAATTCCTGCTCGTCCTCGAGTAGGTAAATGATAAAAATAGAATTTTTGATGTGGAGTGCTACTTGGCATAATTTTAATGTAATTCTTCTCAATTGTGGTATGAATATTCAGATCCGAAAGATTCAAGACAAAAGTTCATATTGACATAAAAATAATAATACTTCAAGCATACTAACTAAGCAATTATGTCTTCTCAAAATAACATGGCCAAAGAAAGTTCATCCCTACAAAATCATATGGTTTAGTCATGTTTCATTTTCGCCACATAAGAATGCTCTCATCATGCACAACCCCGATGACAAGCCAAGCAATTGTTTCACACTTTGGTAATCTCAAACCTATAAACTTTCACGCAATATATGAGCGCGAGCCATGGACATAGCACTATGGGTGGAATAGAATATAATGAGGGGGTTATGTGGAGAAGACAAAAAAGGAGAAAGTCTCACATCAACGAGGCTAATCAATGGGCTATGGAGATGCCCACCGAGTGATGTTAATGCAAGGAGTAGGGATTGCCATGCAACGGATGCACTAGAGCTATAAATGTATGAAAGCTCAAAAAAAGAAACTAGTGGGTGTGCACCCAACTTGCTTGCTCACGAAGACCTAGGGCACTTGAGGAGGCCCATTGTTGGAATATAAAAGCCAAGTTCTATAATGAAAAATTCCCACTAGTATATGAAAGTGACAAAACAAGAGACTCTCTAACATGAAGATTAAGGTGCTACTTTGAAGCACAAGTGTGGCAAAGGGTAGTAGCATTGTCCCTTCTCTCTTTTTCTCTCATTTTTTTGGGCCTTCTATTTTTTATATGGCCTTTCTCTTTTTTTGGGCCTTATTTTCTATGGCATTTCTCTCTTTTTTCTCACTTGGGACAATGCTCTAGAAAATGATGATCATCACACTTCTATTTATTTACAACTCAATGATTACAACTCGATACTAGAACAAAAGATGACTCTATATGAATGCCTCCGGCGGTGTACTGGGATATGCAATGGATCGAGAATAACATGTATGAAAGAATTATGAACGGTGGCTTTGCCACAAATACTATGTCAACTACATGATCATGCTAAGCAATATGACAATAATGAATGTGTCATGATGAACGGAATGATGGAAAGTTGCATGGCAATATATCTTGGAATGGCTATGGAAATGCCATAATAGGTAGGTATGGTGGCTGTTTTGAGGAAGATATAAGGAGGTTTATGTGTGAAAGAGCGTATCATATCACTGGGTTTGGATGCACCGGCGAAGTTTGCGCCAACTCTCAATGTGAGAAAGGGCAATGCACGGTACCGAAGAGGCTAGCAAGGATGGAAGGGTGAGAGTGCGTATAATCCATGGACTCAACATTAGTCATAAAGAACTCACATACTTATTGCAAAAATCTACAAGTCATCAAAAACCTCGGTACTACGCGCATGCTCCTAGGGGGATAGATTGGTAGGAAAAGACCATCGCTCGTCCCCGACCGCCACTCATAAGGAAGACAATCAAATAACACCTCATGTTTCAAATTTGTTGCATAACGTTTACCATACGTGCATGCTACGGGACTTGCAAACTTCAACACAAGTATTTCTCAATTTCACAACTACTCAACTAGCACGACTTTGATATTATTACCTCCATATCTCAAAACAATCATCAAGCATCAAACTTCTCTTAGTATTCAAAACACTCTTAAGAAAATTTTACTAATCTTGAATACCTAGCATATTAGGATTTTAAGCAAATTACCATGCTATTAAGACTCTCAAAATAATCTAAGTGAAGCATGAGAGATCAATAGTTTCTATAAAACAAATCCACCACCGTGCTCTAAAAGATATAAGTGAAGTACTAGAGCAAAACTATATAACTCAAAAGATATAAGCGAAGCACATAGAGTATTCTAACAAATTCCAAATCATGTATGGCTCTCTCAAAAGGTGTGTACAGCAAGGATGATTGTGGTAAACTAACAAGCAAAGACTCAAATCATACAAGACGCTCCAAGCAAAACACATATCATGTGGCGAATAAAAATATAGCTCCAAGTAAAGTTACCGATAGAAGTAGACGAAAGAGGGGATGCCTTCCGGGGCATCCCCAAGCTTTGGCTTTTAGGTGTCCTTAGATTATCTTGGGGGTGCCATGGGCATCCCCAAGCTTAGGCTCTTGCCACTCCTTGTTCCATAATCCATCAAATCTTTACCCAAAACTTGAAAACTTCACAACACAAAACTTAAAGTAGAAAATCTCGTGAGCTCCGTTAGCGAAAGAAAATAAAAGACCACTTCAAGGTACTGTAATGAACTCATTATTTATTTATATTGGTGTTATACCTACTGTATTCCAACTTCTCTATGGTTTATAAACTATTTTACTAGCCATAGATTCATCAAAATAAGCAAACAACACACGAAAAACAGAATCTGTCAAAAACAGAACAGTCTGTAGTAATCTGTAGCTAGCGCAAGATCTGGAACCCCAAAAATTCTAAAATAAATTTCTGGACGTGAGGAATTTATCTATTAATCATCTTCAAAAAGAATTAACTAAATATCACTTTCCAAATAAAAATGACAGCAGTTCTCGTGAGCGCTAAAGTTTCTGTTTTTTACAGCAAGTTCAACAAGACTTTCCCCAAGTCTTCCCAACGGTTCTACTTGGCACAAACACTAATTAAACACAAAAAACACAACCAAAACAGAGGCTAGATAATTATTTATTACTAAACAGGAGCAAAAATCAAGGAATAAAAATAAAATTGGGTTGCCTCCCAACAAGCGCTATCGTTTAACGCCCCTAGCTAGGCATAACAAGCAAGAATAGATCTAGGTATTGCCATCTTTGGTAGGCAATCCATAAGTGGCTCTCATAATAGATTCATAAGGTAATTTAATTTTCTTTCTAGGAAAGTGTTCCATGCCTTTCCTTAATGGAAATTGGAATCTAATATTTCCTTCCTTCATATCAATAATTGCACCAATCGTTCTAAGGAAAGGTCTACCAAGAATAATAGGACATGAAGGATTGCAATCTATGTCAAGAACAATAAAATCTACGGGCACATAATTCCTATTTGCAACAATAAGAACATCATTAATTCTTCCCATAGGTTTCTTAATAGTGGAATCCGCAAGGTGCAAGTTTAGAGAGCAATCATCAAAATCACGGAAACCTAACAAATCACACAAAGTCTTTGGAATCGTGGAAACACTAGCACCCAAATCACATAAAGCATAGCATTCATGATCTTTAATTTTAATTTTAATAGTTGGTTCCCACTCATCATAAAGTTTTCTAGGGATAGAAACTTCCAATTCAAGTTTTTCTTCATAAGATTGCATCAAGGCATCAACGATATGTTTAGTAAACGCTTTATTTTGACTATAAGCGTGAGGAGAATTTAGCACGGATTGCAACAAGGAAATACAATCAATCAAAGAGCAATTTTCATAGTTAAATTCCTTGAAATCCATAATAGTGGGTTTAGCAACATCTAGGGTTTTAATTTCTTCAATCCCACTTTTATCAATTTAGCATCAAGATCAACAAATTCCGAATTCTTGGAACGCCTTCTAGGTAAAGGTGGATCATATTCAGTCCCATCATTATCAAGATTCATATTGCAAAACAAAGATTTAATAGGGGACACATCAATAACTTTTAGATCTTCATCTTTATTTTCATAGGAACTAGAAGAACACGCTCTTATAAAGGCATCTTTCTTAGCACGCATCCTAGCGGTTCTTTCTTTGCACTCATCAATGGAAATTCTCATGGCTTTGAGAGACTCATTGATATCATGCTTAGGTGGAATAGATCTAAGTTTCAAAGAATCAACATCAAGAGAAATTCTATCAACGTTCCTAGCCAAATCATCAATCTTAAGCAATTTTTCTTCAATCATAGCATTAAAATTCTTTTGCGAAGTAATAAATTCTTTAATATTAGATTCAAAATCAGAGGGCATCTTATTATAATTTCCATAAGAATTGTTGTAGGAATTACCATAATTATTAGAGGGATTACTAGGATAAGGCCTAGGGTTGAAATTTCCTCTATACGCGTTGTTACCAAAATTGTTCCTACCAACAAAATTCACATCCATAGATTCATTATTATTCTCAATCAAAGTAGACAAGGGCATATCATTAGGATTAGAAGAAACACTCTTATTAGCAAATAATTTCATAAGTTCATCCATCTTTCCACTCAAAACATTAATTTCTTCTATCGCATGCACCTTTTTATTAGTAGATCTTTCAGTATGCCATTGAGAATAATTAACCATAATATTATCTAGGAGTTTAGTAGCTTCTCCTAAAGTGATTTCCATAAAAGTGCCTCCCGTGGCCGAATCTAAAAGATTTCTAGAAGCAAAATTCAATCTGGCATAAAAATTCTGAACAATCATCCACAAATTTAAACCATGAGTAGGGCAATTACGTATCATTAATTTCATTCTCTCCCAATCTTGTGCAACATGTTCATGATCAAGTTGCTTAAAATTCATAATATCGTTTCTAAGAGAGATGACCTTAGCGGGAGGAAAATACTTAGAGATAAAAGCATCTTTGCGCTTATTCCATGAATCAATACTATTTTTAGGCAAAGACGAAAACCAAGTTTTAGCACGATCCCTAAGCGAAAAAGGAAATAGCTTCAATTTAACAATATCATTATCCACATCTTTCTTCTTTTGCATGTCACACAAATCAACGAAGCTATTTAGATGGGTAGCGGCATCTTCACTAGGAAGGACGGAAAATGGATCTTTCATGACAAGATTCAGCAAAGAAGCATTAATTTCACAAGATTCAGCATTGGTAAGAGGAGCAATCGGAGTGCTAAAAAATCATAGTTGTTGGTATTTGTGAAGTCAAACAATTTAGTATTATCTTGAGCCATCGTGACAAGCAAGCAAACTAACACACAAGCAAACAAAAAGTAAGCGGGCAAAAAGAGGCAAATAGAGAAAGAGAGGGAGGATAGAGAGAGAGGGCAAATAAAACGGCAAGGGTGAAGTGGGGGAGAGGAAAACGAGAGGCAAATGGCAAATAATGTAATGTGGGAGATAAGGGTATGTGATGGGTACTTGGTATGTTGGCTTTTGCGTAGACCTCCCCGGCAACGGCGCCAGAAATCCTTCTTGCTACCTCTTGAGCACTGCGTTGGTTTTACGAAAGAGGATGGGATGATGCAGCAAAGTAGCATAAGTATTTCCCTCAGTTTTTGAGAACCAAGGTATCAAACCAGTAGGAGGCTACGCGCGAGTCCCTCGTACCTGCACAAAACAAATAAATCCTCGCAACCAACGCAAATAGGGGTTGACAATCCCTATAAGGCCACTTACGAGAGTGAGATCTGATAGATATGATAAGATAATATTTTTTGGTATTTTTCTGATAAAGATGCAAAGTAAAATAAAGGCAAAGTAAATAGCAAAGTAAATAACTAAGTAGTAGGAGATTAATATGATGAAGATAGACCTGGGGGCCATAGTTTCACTAGTGGCTTCTCTCGAGAGCATAAGTATTCTACGGTGAGTGAACAAATTACTGTTGAGCAATTGACAGAATTGAGCATAGTTATGAGAATATCTAGGTATGATCATGTATATAGGCATCACGTCCACGACAAGTAGACCGACTCCTGCCTACATCTACTACTATTACTCCGCTCATCGACCGCTATCCAGCATGCATCTAGAGTATTAAGTTAAAAACAGAGTAACACTTTAAGCAAGATGACATGATGTAGAGGGATAGACTCATGCAATATGAAGAAAACCCCATCTTGTTATCCTCGATGGCAACAATACAATACGTGCCTTGCTGCCCCTACTGTCACAGGGAAAGGACACCACAAGATTGAATCCAAAGCTAAGCACTTCTCCCATTGCAAGAAAGATCAATCTAGTAGGCCAACCAAACTGATAATTCAAAGAGACTTGCAAAGATAAGCAATCATACATAAAAGAATACAGAGAAGATTCAAATATTATTCATAGATAGACTTGATCATAAACCCACAATTCATCGTCTCAACAAACACACCGCAAAAAGAAGATTACATCGAATAGATCTCCACAACAGAGGGGGAACATTGTATTGAGATCCAAAAAGAGAGAAGAATCCATCTACCTACTAACTATGGACCCGTAGGTCTGAGGTAAACTACTCACACTTCATCGGAGGGGCTATGGTGTTGATGTAGAAGCCCTCCGTGATCGATGCCCCCTCCGGCGGAGCTCCGGAACAGGCCCCAAGATGGGATCTCGTGGATACAAAAAGTTGCGGCGGTGGAATTAGGGTTTTGGCTCCGTCTTTGATCATTTGGGGGTACGTAGGTATATATAGGAGGAAGGAGTACGTCGGTGGAGCAACAGAGGGCCCACAAGGGTGGAGGGCGCGCCTGGGGGGGGGGGGGGGGGGGGGTAGGCGCGCCCCCTACCTCGTGGCCTCCTCTTTTCTTTCTTAACGTAGGGTCCAAGTCTCACGGGTCTTGTTCATTGAGAAAATCACGTTCCCGAAGGTTTGATTCCGTTTGAACTCCGTTTGATATTCCTTTTCTTCGAAACCCTAAAACAGGGAAAAAAACCAGCAATTCTGGGTTGGGCCTCCGGTTAATAGGTTAGTCCCAAAAATAATATAAAAGTGGATAATAAAGCCCAATAATGTCCAAAATAGTAGATAATATAGCTTGGAGCAATCAAAAATTATAGATACGTTGGAGATGTATCACCAAAAAAATCATATAGTCTGGCTTTGCTCTATCTTCACCACACAAAATATTTAAATCATGCACAACCCCAATGAAAAGCCAAGAAATTGTTTCATACTTTTGATGTTCTCAAACTTTTTCAATCTTCACACAATACATATGAGCGTGAGCCATGGATATAACACTATATGTGGAATAGAAGGGTGGTTGTGGAGAAGACAAAAAAGGAGAAGATAGTCTCACATCAACTAGGCGTATCAACGGGATATGGAGATGCCCATTAATAGATATCAATGTGAGTGAGTAGGGATTGCCATGCAACGGATGCACTAGAGCTATAAGTATATGAAAGCTCAACAAAAGAAACTAGTGGGTGTGCATCCAACTCGCTTGCTCACGAAGACCTAGGGCGTGTTGAGGAAGCCCATCGTTGGAATACACAAGCCAAGTTATATAATGAAAGATTCCCACTAGTATATGAAAGTGACAACATAGGAGACTCTCTATCAAGAAGATCATGGTGCTACTTTGAAGCACAAGTGTGGTAAAAGGATGGTAGCATTGCCCCTTCTCTCTTTTTCTCTCACTTTTTTATTTTTATTTTTTTATTTGGGCCTTTTCTATTTTTTATGTCCTCTTTTTTTCGTCCGGAGTCTCATCCCGACTTGTGGGGGAATCATAGTCTCCATCATCCTTTCCTCACATGGGACAATGCTCTAATAATGATGACCATCACACTTTTATTTACTTACAACTCAAGAATTACAACTCGATACTTAGAACAATATATGACTCTATATGAATGCCTCCGGCGGTGTACTGGGATGTGTGATGACTCATGAGTGACATGTATGAAGGAATTATGAATGGTGGCTTTGCCACAAATACGATGCCAACTACATGATCATGCAAAGCAATATGACAACGATGAAGCATGTCATAATAAACGGAACGGTGGAAAGTTGCATGGCAATATATCTCGGAATGGCTATGGAAATGCCATAATAGGTAGGTATGGTGGCTGTTTTGAGGAAGGTATATGGTGGGTGTATGATACCGGCGAAAGGTGTGCGGTATTAGAGAGGCTAGCAATGGTGGAAGGGTGAGAGTGCGTATAATCCATTGACTCAACTTTAGTCATAAAGAACTCACATACCTATTGCAAAAATCTATTAGTTATCAAAATGAAGTACTACGGGCATGCTCCTAGGGGGATAGATTGGTAGGAAAAGACCATCGCTCATCCCCGACCGCCACTCATAAGGAAGACAATCAATAAATAAATCATGCTCTGACTTCATCACATAACGGTTCACCATACGTGCATGCTACGGGAATCACAAACTCTAACACAAGTATTTCTCAAATTCACAACTACTCAACTAGCATAACTCTAATATCACCATCTTCATATCTCCAAAAAATTATCAAGTATCAAACTTCTCGTAGTATTCAATGCACTTTATATGAAAGTTTTTATTATATCCCTCTTGGATGCCCATCATATTAGGACTAAATTCATAACCAAAGCAAATTACAATGCTGTTTATGACTCTCAAAATTATATAAGTGAAGCACTAGAGTTCAACTATTTCTTCAAAATAAAACCACCGCCATGCTCTAAAAGGATATAAGTGAAACACTAGAGGAAATGACAAACTACTCCGAAAGATATAAGTGAAGATCAATGAGTAGTCAAATAATTATGCAACTATGTGAAGACTCTCTAACATTTAAGAATTTCAGATCTGGGTATTTTATTCAAACAGCAAGCAAAACAAAAGAAAATAAAATGACACTCCAAGCAAAACACATATCATGTGGTGAATAAAAATATAGCTCCAAGTAAAGTTGCCGATGAACGAAGACGAAAGAGGGGATGCCTTCCGGGGCATCCCCAAGCTTAGGCTCTTGGTTGTCCTTGAATATTACCTTGGGGTTCCTTGGGCATCCCCAAGCTTAGGCTCTTGCCACACCTTATTCCATAGTCCATCGAATCTTTACCCAAAACTTGAAAACTTCACAACACAAAACTTAACAGAAAACTCGTAAGCTCCGTTAGTATAAGAAAATAAATCACCACTTTTGGTACTTTGTGAACTCATTATTTATTTTTATTGGTGTAATATCTACTGTATTCCAACTTCTCTATGGTTCATACCCTCCGATACTACTCATAGATTCATCAAAATAAGCAAACAACACATAGAAAACAGAATCTTCAAAAATAGAACAGTCTGTAGTAATATGGATCAAACGTATACTTCTGGAACTCATAAAATTCTCAAATAAATTGTTGGACCTGAGGAATTTATCTATTAATTATCTTCAAAAAGAATTAACTAAATAGTACTCTCCAATAAAAAATGGCAGCAATTTTCATGAGCGCTAAAGTTTCTGTTTTTTACAGCAAGATCGCAAAGACTTTCCCCAAGTCTTCCCAAAGGTTCTACTTGGCACAAACACTAATTAAAAGCATAAAACCACATCTAAACAGAGGCTAGATAAATTATTTATTACTAAACAGGAGCAAAAAGTAAAGAACAAGGATAAGATTGTGTTGCCTCCCAACAAGCGCTATCGTTTAACGCCCCTAGCTAGGCATGATGATTTCAATGATGCTCACATAAAAGATAAGAATTGAAACATAAAGAGGGAATCATGAAGAATATGACTAACACATTTAAGTCTAACCCACTTCCTATGCATAGGGATTTTTTGAGCAAACAACTTATGGGAACAATAATCAACTAGCATAGGAAGGCAAAACAAGCATAACTTTAAAACTTTAAGCACATAGAGGGGAAACTTGATATTATTGCAATTCCTACAAGCATATATTCCTCCCTCATAATAATTTTCTGTAGCATCATGAATGAATTCAACAATATAACTATCACATAAAGCACTATTTTCATGATGCACAAGCATAGAATTTTTATTACTCTCCACATAAGCAAACTTCTTCTCATGAATAGTAGTGGGGGCAAACTCAACAAAATAACTATCATGTGAGGCATAATACAATTGAAAATTAAAATCATGATGACAAGTTTCATGGATATCATAATTCTTTATAGCATACAAGTCATCACAATAATCATCATAGATAGCAACTTTGTTCTCATAATCAATTGGAACCTCTTTTGAAATAGTGGATTCATCAGCAAATAAAGTCATGACCTCTCCAAATCCACTTTCATCAATATAATCATCATAAATAGGAGGCATGCTTTCATCATAATAAATTTGCTCATCAAAACATGGGGGACAAAAAATATAATCTTTATCAAACATAGCTTCCCCAAGCTTGTGGCTTTGCATATCATTAGCATCATAGATATTCAAGGAATTCATACTAACACCATTGCAATCATGCTCATCATTCAAAGATTTAGTGCCAAACATTCTAATGCATTCTTCCTCTAGCACTTGAGCACAATTATCGGAATCCTTATTTTCATGATAGATATTAGAAAGATGAAGCATATGAGGTACCCTTAGTTCCATATTTTTGTAATTTTCTTTTATAAACTAAACTAGTGATAAAATAAGAAACTAAAAGATTCGATTGCAAGATATAAAGATATACCTTCAAGCGCTAACCTCCCCGGCAACGGCGCCAGAAAAGAGCTTGATGTCTACTACACAACCTTCTTCTTGTAGACATTGTTGGGCCTCCAATTGCAGAGGTTTGTAGGACAGTAGCAAATTTCCCTCAAGTGGATGACCTAAGTTTATCAATCCGTGGGAGGCATAGGATGAAGATGGTCTCTCTCAAACAACCCTGCAACCAAATAACAAAGAGTCTCTTGTGTCCCCAACACACCAAATACAATGGTAAATTGTATATGTGCACTAGTTCGGTGAAGAGATGGTGATACAAGTGCAATATGGATGATAGATATGGGTATTTGTAATCTGAAAATATAAAAACAGCAAGGTAACTAATGATAAAATTGAGCACAAAGGGTATTGCAATGCTAGGAAATAAGGCCTAGGGTTCATACTTTCACTAGTGCAAGTTCTCTCAACAATAATAACATAATTGGATCATATAACTATCCCTCAACATGCAACAAAGAGTCACTCCAAAGTCACTAATAGCGGAGAACAAACGAAGAGATTATGGTAGGGTAAGAAACCACCTCAAAGTTATCCTTTCTGATCGATCTATTCAAGAGTCCATAGTAAAATAACATGAAGCTATTCTTTCTGTTCAATCTATCATAGAGTTCGTACTAGAATAACACCTTAAGACACAAATCAACCAAAACCCTAATGTCACCAAGATACTCCAATGTCACCTCAAGTATCCATGGGTATGATTATACGATATGCATCACACAATCTCAGATTCATCTATTCAAACCAACACAAAGTGCTTCAAAGAGTGCCCCAAAGTTTCTACCGGAGAGTCAAGATGAAAACGTGTGCCAACCCCTGTGCATTGGTTCATGGGCGGAACCCACAAGTTGATCACCAAAACATACATCAAGAGGATCAATAGAATACCCCATTGTCACCACGGGTATCCCACACAGGACATACATCAAGTGTTCTCAAATCCTTAAAGACTCAATCTGGTAAGATAACTTCAAAGGGAAAACTCAATCCATTACAAGAGAGTAGAGGAGGAGAAACATCATAAGATCCAACTATAATAGCAAAGCTCGCAATACATCAAGATCGTATCACCTCAAGAACACGAGAGAGAGAGAGAGAGAGAGAGAGAGATCAAACACATAGCTACTGGTACATACCCTCAGCCCCGAGGGAGTACTACTCCCTCCTCGTCATGGAGAGCACCGGGATGATGAAGATGGCCACCGGAGAGGGATTCCCCCCTCCGGCAGGGTGCCGGAACGGGTCTAGATTGGTTTTCAGTGGCTACGTAGGCTTCTGGCAGCGGAACACCCGATCTATTCTGCTCCCCAAAGTTTTTAGGGTATATGGGTATATATGGGAGGAAGAAGTATGTCGGTGGATCTCCGGGCTGTCCACGAGGCAGGGGGTGGGCGCGCCCCCACCCCTGTGGGCAGCCCGGGACTCTCCTGGTCCATCTCCAATACTCTGTGGGCTTCTTCTGGTCCAAAAATAAGTTCCGTGAAGTTTCAGGTCAATTGGAGTCCGTTTGATTTTCCTTTTCTGCGATACTCTAAAACAAGGAAAAAAACAGAAACTGGCACTGGGCTTTGGGTTAATAGGTTAGTCCCAAAAATAATATAAAAGTGTTTAATAAAACCCATAAACATCCAAAACATATAATATAATAGCATGGAACAATAAAAAATTATAGATACGTTGGAGACGTATCAATCACCAACTCTTCCCCCCTCTATGCAGCGGTGTAACCTCTCTATTACCATCTATAATCTCTACTTAAACATGGTGCTCAATGCTATATATTATTTCCCAATGATGTATGGCTATCCTATGATGTTTGAGTAGATCCGTTTTGTCCTATGGGTTATTTGATGATCGTGATTGGTTTTGAGTTGCATGTTTTATTATTGGTGCTGCCTATGGTGCTCTCTGTGGCGCGCAAGCATGAGGGATTCTCGCTGTAGGGTTTGCAATATGTTCATCATTTGCTTATGGTGGGTGGCGTGAGTGACAGAAGCACAGACTCGAGTAAGTAGGTTGTTTGCATATGGGATAAAGAGGACTTGATGCTTTAATGTTATGGTTGGGTTTTACCTTAATGATCTTTAGTAGTTGCGGATGCTTGCTAGAGTTCCAATCATAAGTGCATATGATCCAAGTAGATAAAGTATGTTAGCTTATGCCTCTCCCTCATATAAAATTGCAATAATGATTACCAGTCTAGTTATCGATTGCCTAGGGACAAATAACTTTCTCGTAACAAAAAGCTCTTTACTAAAACTAACTTAGTTGTGTCTTTATCTAAACAGCCCCTACTTTTTATTTACTTGCTCTTTATTATCTTGCAAACCTATCCAACAACACCTACAAAATACTTCTAGTTTCATACTTGTTCTAGGTAAAGCGAACGTTAAGCGTGCGTAGAGTTGTATCGGTGGTTGATAGAATTTGAGGGAATATTTGTTCTACCTTTAGCTCCTCGTTGGGTTCTACACTCTTAATTATCGAAAACTGTTGTGATCCCCTATACTTGTGGGTTATCAAGACCTTTTTCTGGCGCTGTTGCCAGGGAGCAATAGCGTGGGGTGAATATTCTCGTGTGTGCTTGTTTGCTTTATCACTGAGTAGTTTTTATTTGCTGTTCTTAGTTGTTCTTTATCTTTAGTTATGGATATGGAACACGAAATACCAAAAAAATTAGGTGTACTTGCTGCTCATGGAGATGGGGAACCTCCTAAAACCCTCGATGCTCGTTATGTGACAGATATTATGTACTACTTTGATAATCCAGAGAAAACCCCATTCAATTTGTTAATGGGAGGCACATTGGATCAACGTGAATACTTTAGGGATTATCGCTTGACTCAAAAAGGGAAACTATTATGGGATCAAATTTATATGTTGAAATGGTATGCTAGGCAACTATGCTTGAGATATGATTATACTTGTTGCTCTAGGATGAAGGCTACACACCTTCCCTTTTTATGCAAATTTAATGATAATGAAACTTTGGCTTCTTATGCTAACGGTATATATGACTACTATGATGTGGAATAAATAGAAGAATTTGTTGCTTTTATGGGTGCTTATGAAATTGAATCTATGTTCAAAGAATATGAAAATCTTTATGATGTTGTCTACAGACCTGAAAATTTAGCTATCCTTAAATATTGTTATGAGAATTATGAATACAATTCCGATATTGATGCGTTTGTTGAGAAAGTCTCCGCTGTCCCAAAAGAGACTAATACTTTGCAGGAGTCTATGGAAGAAGAAATTGATGAAACTGTGAGCTCATTGGATGAAAAAGATGAAGAGGAGAGCGAAGAACAAAAGGAGGAAGAGCGGATTGATCACCCTTGCCCACCTTCTAATGAGAGTAACTCTTCAACTCATACATTATTTAATTTCCCTTCATGCTTACCGAAGGATGAATGCTATGATAATTGCTACGATCCCGTTGATTCTTTTGAAATATCCCTCTTTGATGATGCTTGCTATGCTTGTGGCCAAGATGCCAATATGAATTATGCTTATGGAGATGAACTTGCTATAGTTACTTATGTTAAACATGAAATTGTTGCTATTGCACCAACACATGATAGTCCTATTATCTTTTTGAATTCTCCAAACTACACTATATCGGAGAAGTTTGTGCTTATTAAGGATTATAGTGATGGGTTGCCTTTTAGTACTACACATGATGATTTTGATGAGTATAATATGCATGTGCTTTCTGCTCCTACTTGCAATTATTATGAGAGAGGAACTATATCTCCACCTCTCTATGTTTCCCACATGATAAAATTGCAAGAAACTATTTATACTATGCATTGGCCTTTACTATGTGTGCATGAATTGTTCTTTTATGACATGCCGATGCATAGGAAGAGAGTTAGATTTCGTCATTAAATGATATACATTGCTTTGTGCTCACTACTAAATTACAAATCATTGCTAATTAAAATTGGCTTTGATATACCTTGGGATCCGGGTGGATTCACTACTTGAGCACTATATGCCCAGCTTAATGGCTTTAAAGAAAGCGCTGCCAGGGAGACAAACTGGAAGTTTTAGAGTGATTTATTTCTATTGAGTGCTTTCATATAGTTTAAAAACAACAAAAATAAAGAGAGGAACCCAAAACTTTTTCAAAAAGGAAAGTGAAAATGAGAGAGACAAGCATTGTTGAAGTGGGAGCTAGCCTTGAACTTTGTTCATGCCCACAGAAACTTTGTGAATCTTGATTATAGAAACTTTGCAACAAAAATAATTATCCCCTTGGACAATTCCATTGTATTATAAAAATAATGTGCCAATGTTTGCCTTTAGGATGTTTACAATGCTTGTTGGGTTTGTATGGTGCAGGACAAAAACTTTTTCTGTAGTGCGCAATTTTTTATTTTTTTACTAGAACGTCAAATGGTTCTGATTCTTTTTGCACTGTATTTCTATACAAATTTTTTATTTTTCCTAATTTTGGCAGAATTTTTCAAGTATCAGAAGTATGGTGAATGTTCTGATTATTACAGACTGTTCTGTTTTAGACAGATTCTGTTTTCGATGCATAGTTTGCTTGTTTTGATGAAACTATCAATTCCTATCAGTGGATTAAGCCATGGAAAAGCTATATTACAATAGACAAAATGCAAAAAACAAAATATGAATTGGTTTGCAACAGTGCTTAGAGTAGTGATTTGCTTTATTATACTAACGGATCTTACCGAGTTTTCTGTTGAAGTTTTGTGTGGATGAAGTGTTCGATGATCGAGAAGGTCTTGATGTGAGAAGAAGGAAGAGAGGCAAGAGCTCAAGCTTGGGGATGCCCAAGGCACCCCAAGTAAATATTCAAGGAGACTCAAGCGTCTAAGCTTGGGGATGCCCCGGAAGGCATCCCCTCTTTCTTCAACAAGTATCGGTATGTTTTCGGATTCGTTTCGTTCATGTGATATGTGCAAATCTTGGAGCGTCTTTTGCATTTAGTTTTCACTTTTCTTTTATGCACCATGCTGGTATGAGATAGTCCTTGGTTGATTTATAGAATGCTCTTTTCACTTCACTTATATCTTTTGAGTATGACTTTATAGAATGCTTCATGTGCTTCACTTATATCATTTGAAGTTTGGATTGCCTGTTCTCTTCACATAGAAAACCGCCATTTGTAGAATGCTCTTTTGCTTCACTTATATTTTTAGAGCGTGGGCATATCTTTTGTAGAAATAATTAAACTCTCTTGCTTCACTTATATCTATTTAGAGAGATGACAGGAACTGGTCATTCACATGGTTAGTCATAAAATCCTACATAAAACTTGTAGATCACTGAATATGATATGTTTGATTCCTTGCAATAGTTTTGCGATATAAAGATGATGATATTAGATTAATGCTAGTGGGTAGTTGTGTATTAGTAGAAATACTTGTGTTGAGGTTGGTGATTCCCGTAGCATGCACGTATGGTGAACCGTTATGTAACGAAGTCAAAGCATGAGGTATTTATTGATTATCTTCCTTGTGAGTGGCGGTCGGGGATGAGCGATGGTCTCTTCCTACCAATCTATCCCCCTAGGAGCATGCACGTAGTACTTTGTTTCGATGACTAATAGATTTTTGCAATAAGTATGTGAGTTCTTTATGACTAATGTTGATTCCATGGATTATACGCACTCTCACCCTTCCACCATTGCTAGCCTCTCTAGTACCACGCAACTTTCGCCGGTACCTTAAACCCACCATATACCTTCCTCAAAACAGCCACCATACCTACCTATTATGGCATTTCCATAGCCATTCCGAGATATATTGCCATGCAACTTCCATCATCATCATATACATGACTTGAGCATTTATTGTCATATTGCCTGCATGATCGTAAGATAGCTAGCATGATGTTTTCATGGCTTGTCCGTTTTTTGATGTCATTGCTACGCTAGATCATTGCAAATCCCGGTACACTGCCGGAGGCATTCATATAGAGTCATATCTTTGTTCTAGATATCGAGTTGTAATATTGAGTTGTAAGTAAATAAAAGTGTGATGATCATCATTATTAGAGCATTGCCCCAGTGAGGAAAGGATGATGGAGACTATGATTCCCCCACAAGTCAGGATGAGACTCCGGACGAAAAAAAATAAAAACATATATATAAAAAAGAGAAAGTCCAAAAAAAGAAAAAAAGAAAAAAAGAAAAAATGAGAGAAAAAGATAGAAGGGGCAATGTTACTATCCTTTTACCACACTTGTGCTTCAGAGTAGCACCATGTTCTCCATATAGAGAGTGTCTCTTGAGCTATCACTTTCATATACTAGTGGAAATTTTCATTATAGAACTTGGCTTGTATATTCCGATGATGGGCTTCCTCAAATGCCCGAGGTCTTCATGAGCAAGCAAGTTGGATGCACACCCACTTAGTTTTTAGTTTGATCCTTCATACACTTATAACTCTAGTGCATCCATTGCATGGCAATCCCTACTCACTCACATTGATATCTATTGATGGGCATCTCCATAGCCCGTTGATACGCCTAGTTGATGTGAGACTATCTCCTCCTTTTTGTCTTCTCCACCATCATATTCTATTCCACCTATAGTGTTATGTCCATGGCTCACGCTCATGTATTGCGTGAAAGTTGAAAAGGTTTGAGAACGTCAAAAGTATGAAACAATTGCGTGGCTTGTCATCAGGGTTGTGCATGATGTGAATATTTTGTGTGGTGAAGATGGAGCATAGCCAGATTATATGATTTTGTAGGGATAACTTTCTTTGGCCATGTTATTTTGAAAATACATGATTGCTTTATTAGTAGGCTTGAAGTATTATTGTTTTTATGTCAAATGATAGACTATTGCTTTGAATCACTCGTGTCTTAATATTCATGCCATGATTAGATATATGATCAAGATTATGCTAGGTAGCATTCCACATCAAAAATTATCTTTTTTATCATTTACCTACTCGAGGACGAGCAGGAATTAAGCTTGGGGATGCTGATACGTCTCCATCGTATCTATAATTTTTGATTGTTCCATGCCAATATTCTACAACTTTCATATACTTTTGGCAACTTTTTATACTATTTTTGGGACTAACATATTGATCCAATGCCTAGTGCCAGTTCCTGTTTGTTGCATGTTTTTTGTTTCACAGAATATCCATATCAAACGGAGTCCAAACGGGATAAAAACTGACGGAGATTTTTTGGAATATATATGATTTTTGGGAAGAAAAATCCATGCGAGACGGTGCCCGAGGGAGGCACGAGGCAAGGGGCGCGCCCCTGTCCCTCGTGGCCACCCCGTAAGGTGGTTGATGCCCTTCTTTCGCGGCAAGAAAGCTAATATCCGGATAGAGACCGTGTTAATATTTCAGCCCAATCAGAGTTACGGGTCTCCGGAAATATAAGGAACGGTGAAAGGGTAGAATCTGAGAACGCAGAAACAGAGAGAGACAGAGAGACGGATCCAATCTCAGAGGGGCTCTCGCCCCTCCCATGCCATGGAGACCAAGGACCAGAAGGGAAACCCTTCTCCCATCTAGGGAGGAGGTCAAGGAAGAAGAAGGAGGAGGGGGGCTCTCTCCCCCTCGCTTCCGGTGGCGCCGGAGTGCCACCGGGCTGGGGCCATCATCATCATTGCAATCTTCACCAACAACTTCACCGCCATCATCACCAACTCCTCCCCCCTCTATGCAGCGGTGTAACCTCTCTCTTACCCATTGTAATCTCTACTTAAACATGGTGCTCAACGCTATATATTATTTCCCAATGATGTATGGCTATCCTATGATGTTTGAGTAGATCTTATTTGTCCTATGGGTTATTTGATGATCGTGATTGGTTTTGAGTTGCATGTTTTATTATTGGTGTTGTCCTATGGTGCTCTCCATGTCGCGCTAGTGTGAGGGATTCCCGCTGTAGGGTTTGCAATATGTTCATGATTTGCTTATGGTGGGTGGCGTGAGTGATAGAAGCACATACCCGAGTAAGTAGGTTGTTTGCGTATGGGATAAAGAGGACTTGATGCTTTAATGCTATGGTTCGGTTTTACCTTAATGATCTTTAGTTGTCGCGGATGCTTGCTAGAGTTCCAATCACAAGTGCATATGATCCAAGTAGAGAAAGTATGTTAGCTTATGCCTCTCCCTCATATAAAATTGCAATAATGATTACCGGTCTAGTTATCAATTGCCTAGGGACAAATAACTTTCTCGTAACAAAAAGCTCTTTACTAAAACTAACTTAGTTGTGTCTTTATCTAAACAGCCCCTATTTTTATTTACTTGCTCTTTATTATCTTGCAAACCTATCCAACAACACCTACAAAATACTTCTAGTTTCATACTTATTCTAGGTAAAGCGAACGTTAAGCGTGCGTAGAGTTGTGTCGGTGGTCGATAGAACTTGAGGGAATATTTGTTCTACCTTTAGCTCCTCGTTGGGTTCGACACTCTTACTTATCGAAAACTATTGCGATCCCCTATACTTGTGGGTTATCAACTGCTAGAATTGCTAAACCTGGTGCTATAGATAAACATAGACCTGTCGTAGGTATGCCTATTATTTCAGTTAAAATAGGAGATCATTGTTATCATGGCTTATGTGATATGGGTGCTAGTGCTAGTGCAATACCTATTTCCTTATGAGATCATTATTATCATGGTTTATGTGATATGGGTGCTAGTGCTAGTGCTAGTGCAATACCTATTTCCTTAGGAGATCATTGTTATCATGGCTTATGTGATATGGGTGCTAGTGCTAGTGCAATACCTATTTCCTTATGATATTGCACCAGCTGAGATAGAAGGTATTGATGTTACCATTAAGCTTGCTAATAGAGATACTATTTCACCAATTGGGATTGTTAGAGACGTTGAAGTCTTGTGTGGGAAGGCTAAATATCCTGCTGATTTTCTTGTTCTTGGTTCCCCTCAAGATAGCTTTTGTCCCATTATATTTGGTAGACCCTTCTTAAATACTGTTAATGCTAAGATAGACTACAATAAGGATATTGTTTCTGTTGGTTTAGGGGATATGTCTCATGAGTTTAATTTTGCTAAATTTCGTAGACAACCCCATGATAAAGAACTGCCTAGTAAAGATGAAATTATTGGTCTTGCTTCTATTGTTGTGCCTCCTACTGATCCATTAGAACAATATTTGCTAGATCATGAAAATGATATGTTCATGAATGAAAGGAGGGAATAGATGAAGTATTCTTTAAACAGGGACCTATTTTGAAACACAATTTGCCTGTTGAAATCCTAGGGGATCCTCCTGTTGGAAATATGCCCTAGTGGCAATAATAAATTGGTTATTATTATATTTCATTGTTCATGATAACCGTTTATTATCCATGCTAGAATTGTATTGATAGGAAACTCAGATACATGTGTGGATACATAGACAACACCATGTCCCTAGTAAGCCTCTAGTTGACTAGCTCGTTGATCAATAAGATGGTTACGGTTTCCTGACCATGGACATTGGATGTCATTGATAACGGGATCACATCATTAGGAGAATGATGTGATGGACAAGACCCAATCCTAAGCCTAGCACAAAGATCGTGTAGTTCGTATGCTAAAGCTTTTCTAATGTCAAGTATCATTTCCTTAGACCATGAGATTGTGCAACTCCCGGATACCGTAGGAGTGCTTTGGGTGTGCCAAACGTCACAACGTAACTGGGTGGCTATAAAGGTTCACTACAGGTATCTCCGAAAGTGTCTGTTGGGTTGGCACGAATCAAGACTGGGATTTGTCACTCCGTGTAACGGAGAGGTATCTCTGGGCCCACTCGGTAGGACATCATCATAATGTGCACAATGTGACCAAGGAGTTGATCACGGGATGATGTGTTACGGAACGAGTAAAGAGACTTGCCGGTAACGAGATTGAACAAGGTATCAGGATACCGACGATCGAATCTCGGGCAAGTATCGTACCGATAGACAAAGGGAATTGTATACGGGATTGATTGAATCCTTGACATCGTGGTTCATCCGATGAGATCATCGTGGAACATGTGGGAGCCAACATGGGTATCCAGATCCCGCTGTTGGTTATTGACCGGAGAGTTTTCTCGGCCATGTCTGCATGACTCCCGAACCCGTAGGGTCTACACACTTAAGGTTCGATGATGCTAGGCTTATAGGGAAAGTATGTACGCGGTTACCGAATGTTGTTCGGAGTCCTGGATGAGATCCCGGACATCACGAGGAGTTCCGGAATGGTCCAGAGGTAAAGATTAATATATAGGAAGTATGGTTTTGGCCACCGGAAGTGTTCCGGGCATCACCGGTAGTGTACCGGGACCACCGGAGGGGTCTGGGGGTCCACCAGGTGGGGCCACCAGCCCCAGAGGCTTACATGGGCCAATAGTGGGAAGGCACCAGCCCCTAGGTGGGCTGGGGTGCCTCCCACCAAGGCCCAAGGCGTCCTCAAGGGGAGAGGGGGCAAACCCTAGGCGCAGATGGGCCCTAAGGCCTACCCTAGGTGCGCCCCCTCTCTCTCCCCATTGGCCGCCTCCCAGATGGGATCTGGGGGCTGCCGCCACCCCTAGGGAGGGAACCCTAGGTGGGGGCGCAGCCCCTCCCCTCCCCCTATATATACTTGAGGTTTGGGGCTGCCCAAGACACGCGATTCAATCTCCCTGTTGGCGCAGCCCTACCCCTCTTCCTCCTCGTCTCTCGTAGTGCTTGGCGAAGCCCTGCTGGAGTCCCGCGCTCCTCCACCACCACCACGCCATCGTGCTGCTGCTGGATGGAGTCTTCCCCAACCTCTCCTTCTCCCCTTGCTGGATCAAGGCATAGGAGACGTCACCGGGCTGTACGTGTGTTGAACACAGAGGTGCCGTCCGTTCGGCACTAGGATCATCGATGATTTGGATCACGACGAGTACGACTCCATCACCCCCGTTCACTTGAACGCTTCCGCTTAGCGATCTACAAGGGTATGTAGATGCACTCTCCTTCCCCTCGTTGCTAGATTACTCCATAGATTGATCTTGGTGATGCGTAGAAAATTTTGAATTTCTGCTACGTTCCCCAACACCTCCTCCACCCAAGGGTGATCCTGTGTTTGAGCTTAAACCATTACCTGATACTCTTAAATATGCTTATCTTGATGAAAAGAAAATATATCTTGTTATTATTAGTGCTAACCTTTCAGAGAAGGAGGAAGAGAAATTATTGAAAACTCTAAAGAAGCACCGTGCTGCTATTGGATATACTCTTGATGATCTTAAGGGCATTAGTCCCACTCTATGTCAACACAAAATAAATTTGGAGGAAGACACTAAACTAGTTATTGATCATCAACGACGGTTGAATCCTAAGATGAAAGAAGTGGTAAGAAAGGAAATATTAAGGCTCCTTGAGGCAGGTATAATTTATCCCGTTGCAGATAGTCAGTGGGTAAGTCTTGTTCATTGTGTCCCTAAGAAGGGAGGTATTACTGTTGTTCCTAATGATAAAGATGAATTGATTCTGCAAATAATTATTACAGGTTATAGGATGGTAATTGATTTCCGCAAATTAAATAAGGCTACTAAAAAGATCATTACCCTTTCCCTTTTATTGATCAAATGCTAGAAAGATCATCCAAACACACACATTTTTGATTTCTAGATGGTTACTCTGGCTTCTCCCAAATACCTATGTCAGCTGATGATCAATCAAAGACCACTTTTACTTGCCCTTTCGGTACTTTTGCTTATAGACGTATGCCTTTTGGTTTATGTAATGCACCTGCTACCTTTCAAAGATGCACGATGGTTATATTCTCTGACTTTTGTGGAAAGATATGTGAGGTTTTCATGGACGATTTCTCCATTTATGGATCCTCTTTTGATGATTGCTTAAGCAAACTTGATCGAGTTTTGCAGAGATGTGAAGAAACTAATCTTGTCTTGAATTGGGAGAAGTGCCACTTTATGGTTAATGAAGGTATTGTCGTGGGGCATAAAATTTCTAAAAGAGGTATTGAAGTTGACAAAGCTAAAGTTGATGCTATTGAAAATATGCCATGTCCCAAGGACATTAAAGGTATAAGAAGTTTTCTGGGTCACGCTGGTTTTTATAGGAGGTTCATTAAGGACTTCTCAAAAATATCTCAGCTTCTGACTAATCTATTACAAAAAGATATTCCTTTTGTCTTTGATGACGATTGTGTAGAAGCATTTGAAATACTTAAGAAAGAATTGATTTATGCACCTATTGTTCAGCCACCTGGTTGGAATTTACCCTTTGAAATTATGTGTGATGCTAGTGATTATGTTGTAGGTGTTGTTCTAGGGCAAAGAGTTGGTAAGAAATTAAATGTTATTCAATATGCTAGTAAAACTCTAGACAATGCCTAGAGAAATTATGCTACTACTGAAAAAGAATTCTTAGCAGTTGTATTTGCTTGTGATAAGTTCAGACCTTATGTTGTTGATTCTAAAGTAACTATTCACCCTGATCATGCTGCTATTAAATACCTTATGGAAAAGAAAGATGCTAAACCTAGACTTATTAGATGGGTTCTCTTGCTACAATAATTTGATTTGCATATTATTGATAGAAAGGGAGCTGAGAACCCCGTTGCAGACAACTTGTCTAGGTTAGAAAATATTCTTGATGACCCACTACCTATTGATGATAGCTTTCATGATGAACAATTAAATGTCATAAATGCTTCTCGTACTGCTCCATGGTATGCTGATTATGCTAATTATATTGTTGCTAAATTTATACCACCTAGTTTCACATACCAGCAAAAGAAAAAGTTCTTCTATGATTTGAGACATTACTTTTGGGATGACCCACATCTTTATAAAGAAGGAGTAGATGGTATTATTAGACGTTGTGTACGTGAGCATGAACAGGAACAGATCCTACACAAGTGTCACTCCGAGGCTTATGGAGGACACCAAGCTGGAGATAGAACTGCACACAAGGTATTGCAATCCGGTTTTTATTGGTCTACTCTCTTCAAGGATGCCCGTAAGTTTGTCTTATCTTGTGATGAATGTCAAAGAATTGGTAATATTAGTAGACGTCAAGAAATTCCTATGAATTATTCACTTGTTATTGAACCATTTGATGTTTGGGGCTTTGATTATATGGGACATTTTCCTTCCTCTAATGGGTATACACATATTTTAGTCGTTGTTGATTATGTTACTAAGTGGGTAGAAGCTATTCCAACTAGTAATGCTGATCATAACACCTCTGTTAAGATACTTAAAGAAGTTATTTTCCCGAGGTTTGGAGTCCCTAGATATTTAATGACTGATGGTGGTTCACATTTTATTCATGGTGCCTTTCGTAAAATGCTTGCTAAGTATGACGTTGATCATAGAATTGCATCTCCTTATCACCCACAGTCTAGTGGTCAAGTAGAATTGAGTAACAGAGATCTCAAATTAATTTTACAAAAGACTGTTAATAGATCTAGAAAGAATTGGTCCAAGAAACTTGATGATGCATTATGGGCCTATAGAACTGCATATAAAAATCCTATGGGTATGTCTCCGTATAAAATGGTTTATGGTAAAGCATGTCACTTACCTCTTGAACTAGAATATAAGGCATATTGGGCCATTAAAGAGCTCAATTATGATTTCAGAATTGCCAGTGAAAAGAGGCTATTTGACATTAGCTCACTTGATGAATGGAGAACCCAGGCTTATGAAAATGCCAAGCTGTTTAAAGAAAAAGTTAAAAGATGGCATGATAAAATGATACAAAAGCGTGAGTTTAATGTAGGTGATTATGCATTGCTATAAAACTCTTGTTTAAGATTTTTTGCAGGAAAACTTCTCTCTAAATGGGAAGGTCCTTACGTTATCGAGGAGGTCTATCGTTCCGGTGCCATAAAAATCAACTACTTCAAAGGCACAATCCGAGGGTGGTGAACGGTCAAAGAATCAAACATTATATCTCAGGTAATCCTATAAATGTTGAAACTAATATTATTGAAATGGTAACCCCGGAGGAATACATAAGGGACACTTTTCGGAACGTTTCATACTCCGAAAAGGAATAGGTACGTGGTACAGTAAGTAAACCGACTCCAAAACAATTCTAATGGCAATATTTCTTTGTTTTGGAATATTTAGAGAAATAGGAAAATAAGAAGCAGACCGGAAAGGACACGAGGCTCCCACGAGGGTGGGAGGCGCGCCCCCCTGAATCGTGGGCACCTCGTGCGCTTTCCGGACTCCGTTTTCTTGCACGATACTTCTTTTGGTCGATAAAAATTCATTATATAATCTCCCGAAGGTTTTGACCACCATACCACGCAAATATCCGTTGTTCTTGTTTCGAGCTATTTTCTGTCAGGGTTGTCAAGGCCAGGCATCATGTCGTCCCCCTCCTCCAACAATGGTGACAACGATGCTTAGCTAATGAAGATAGAGCTGAAGAGGGAAGAACCTATGGAGATCAACAAGGATGAAAGGATCAAGAAGACCATGGAGGACCAAGTTCCAGCAGGAGAAGACATCCTTCAACTTGATCACAATCTTCTTACCCCAACTGAGATCGAGGCCTTCAAGATGATTGAGTTAGCCCGTATACAAAACAAGTATCTCACATGTGAAAATATTTTGTTGAAGGAGCATCTCATCGCACTCAAGGGCATTATCCGCAAGTTGGAGGTTCTCCTACGCTCGGTGTGCGACTATCCATCATCAACAACTCCACCTTCTTCACCAACAAAGGAGACATAATCACACGGGTATGGGAACTCCCCTTGGCAATTGCCAAGCTTGGGGGAGTTCCCCGGTATCGTATCACCATCACTTTTATCTTTACCGTTTTTCTTGGTTCGATCCTTTTAGTAATATCTTGATCTAGTAGAATAAAGTTTTAGTATGATCTAGTTGTGTGTTTTGCTTTATGATCCTTCTATGTAATCGAGTCCGTGAGCTATATATAATAAAGATTAGTGTTGAGTCAAGGGCTTGATTATTTTGCTATGATCTTGAGGGAATTAAATAAAATAAATGAGAAGAAAAAAAGAAACAAAGAGATCATATGGATCTTATGGAGAGTAATGAGCTCACATATAAAAGAGTATGATGAATAAAAGTTGTTGAGAGTTGACAAACATAGTTTTGGTCATCGTTGCAATTAATAGGAAGTAATAAAGAAAGAGATGTTCACATATGAATATATTATCTTGGACATCTTTTATGATTGTGAGAACTCATTAAAGTATGACATGCTAAGAGTTGATGTTGGACAAGGAAGACAACGTAACGGGTTATGTTTTCTTACATCTAAGATAAATTATATTGTCATGGATCATCCAACATGTTGAGCTTGCCTTTCCCTCTCATGCTAGCCAATTTCTTCGCACCAAGTAGAGATACTAGTTGTGCTTCCAAATATCGTAAACCCAGTTTTGCCATGAGAATCCACCATATCTACCTATGGATTGAGTAAGATCCTTCAAGTAAGTTGTCATCGGTGCAAGCAATAAAAATTGCTCTCTAAATATGTATGACTTATTAGTGCGGAGAAAATAAGCTTGATATGATCTTTGGATATGGAAGAAATAAAAGCGACGGACTGCATAATAAAGGTCCATATCACAAGTGGCAATATAAAGTGACGTTCTTTTGCATTAAGATTTCGTGCATCCAACCATAAAAGCGCATGACAACCTCTGCTTCCCTCTGCGAAGGGCCTATCTTTTACTTCTATCTTCTACCTTACATAAGAGTCATGGTGATCTTCACCTTTCCTTTTTACATTTTATCCTTTGGCAAGCACAATATGTTGGAAAGATCCTGATATATATAGCTAATTGGATGTGAGTCTTCATGAACTATTATTGTTGACATTACCCTTGAGGTAAAATGTTGGGAGGCAAAACTATAAGCCCCTATCTTTCTTTGTGTCCGATTAAGGCTTCATACCCATAAATATTGCATGAGTGTTAGCAATTGTGAAAGACTAAAAGATGATTGAGTATGTGGACTTGCTAAAAAGCTCTTATATTGACTCTTTCCTATGTTATGATAAATTGTAATTGCCTCAATGACTGAGATTAGAGTTTGTTGGTTCTCAATGAAGTTTATGATTCATACTTGAAATTGTGATTGAATTGTTACTTTAGCATAAGAGATCATATGACAATATATATATGTTGTTGTTATAAGAATGATCATGATGCCCTCATGTCCGTATTTTATTTTTATCGACACCTCTATCTCTAAACATGTGGACATATTTTTTGATTTCGGCTTTCGCTTGAGGATAAGCGAGGTCTAAGCTAGGGGGAGTTGATACGTCCATTTTGCATCATGCTTTTATATCAATATTTATTGCATTATGGGTTGTTATTACATATTATGTCACAATACTTATGTATATTCTCTCTTATTTTACAAGGTTTGCATAAAGAGGGAGAATGCCGGCAGCTGGGACTCGGGGCTGGAAAAGGAGAAAATATTAGAGACCTATTCTGCACAGCTCCAAAAGTCCTGAAACTTCACGGAAGCTATTTCCAGAATATATAAAAAATACTAAGCGCAAGAAGTTCCAAAGGGGGGGCACACCCTGGCCACGAGGGTGGGGGCGCACCCTACCCCCCTGGGCGCGCCCCCTACCTCGTGGGCCCCCTGGTGGCCCTCCGATGCCCATCTTCTGCTATATTGAGTCTTTCGTTGAGGAAAAAATCATAAGCAAGCTTTCGGGACGAGACTCCGCCGCCACGAGGCGGAACCTTGGCGGAACCAATCTAGGGCTCTGGCGGAGCTGTTCTGCCGGGGAAACTTCCCTCTGGGAGGGGGAAATCATCACCATCGTCATCACCAACAATCCTCTCATCGGGAGGGGATCAATCTCCATCAACATCTTCACCAGCACCATCTCATCTCAAACTCTGGTTCATCTCTTATATCCAATCTTTGTATCCAAACCTCAGATTGGTACCTCTGGGTAGCTAGTAGTGTTGATTACTCCTTGTAGTTGATGCTAGTTGGTTTACTTGGTGGAAGATCATATGTTCAGATCCATTATGCATATTAATACCCCTCTGATTATGAACATGAATATGCTTTGTGAGTAGTTACGTTTGTTCCAGAGGACATGGGAGAAGTCTTGCTATTAGTAGTCATGTGAATTTGGTATTCGTTCGATATTTTGATGAGATGTATGTTGTCATCCCTCTAGCGGTGTCATGTGAACGTCGACTACATGACACTTCACCATTGTTTGGGCCTAGAGGGGGGCATTGCGAAGTAATAAGTAGATGATGGGTTGCTAGAGTGACAGAAGCTTAAACCCTAGTTTATGCGTTGCTTCATAAGGGGCTGATTTGGATCCATATGTTTCATGCTATGGTTAGGTTTAACTTAATACTTCTGTTGTAGTTGCGGATGCTTGCAATAGGGGTTAATCATAAGTGGGATGCTTGTCCAAGTAAGGGCAGCACCCAAGCACCGGTCCACCCACATATCAGATTATCAAAGTACGAACACGAATCATATGACCGTGATGAAAACTAGCTTGCCGATAATTCCCATGTGTCCTCGGGAGCGCTTTACATCATATAAGACTTTGTCCAGGCTTGTCCTTTGCTACAAAAAGGATTGGGCCATCTTGCTGCACTTTATTTACTTTTATTACTTGCTGCTCTTTACCAATTACCTTATCACAAAACTATCTGTTACCGATAATTTTAGTGCTTGCAGAGAATACCTTGCTGAAAACCGCTTATCATTTCCTTCTGCTCCTTGTTGGGTTCGACACTCTTACTTATCGAAAGGACTATGATAGATCCCCTATACTTGTGGGTCATCAAAAGGACAGGTGGTTCCATCCCGGTAGTGGTGGGCCTGGGTTCCTGGCGGCCCCTGACTGTTACTTTGTGGCGGAGCGATAGGACAAGTTGAGACCACCTAGGTGAGAGGTGGGCCTGGCCCTGGTCGGCGTCTGTGGTTTCTTCAAAATAACATGCTTAACGAGATCTTGGTATTTGATCCGAGTCTGGCCACTGGCCTATACACGCTAACCAACTACGCGAGAACAGTTATGGGCCCTCGACGTTGTGGTATCTGCCGAAGCCTCCTTGACGTCAGCGACTGAGCGGCGCGCACCGGGTTGAACCGTGTAACGCAACTTCCTTTGTAATGGAGGTTGCTCGGTCTGCTCACCGGCCACGTACACAACATGCAGGTGTGCAATGGGCGATGGGCCCAGACCCCTGTGCGCATAGGATTTAGACCAGCGTGCTGACCTCTCTGTTGTGCCTAGGTGGGGCTGTGACGTGTTGATCTTTCGAGGCCGGGCATGACCCAGGAAAGTGTGTCCGGCCAAAGGGGATCGAGCGTGTTGGGAAATGTGGTGCACCCCTACAGGGAAATTTATCTATTCGAATAGCCGTGTCCCTCGGTAAAAGGACGACCCAGAGTTGTACCTTGACCTTATGACAACTAGAACCGGATACTTAATAAAACACACCCTTCCAAGTGCCAAATACAACCCGGTGATCGCTCTCTCACAGGGCGACAAGGGGAGGATCGCCGGGTTGGATTATGCTATACGATGATACTTGCTTAACTTACCATCTTCTCTCTTCTTTATGCTTCAAGATGGAGGCTGCCAGAAGCGTAGTCTTTGATAGGACTAGCTATCCCCCTTTTATTCTGGCATTCTGCAGTTCAATCCACAAATACTACCATTTTCATTGATACCAATGCATATGTAGTGTAGATCCTTGCTTGCGAGTACTTTGGATGAGTACTCACGATTTCTTTGCTACTTCTTTTTCCCCTTCTCCCGGTTATTGCGATCATATGATGGAGTCCAGGATCCCGAGGATGATTCTACATGGAGTTCGGCTTTGAGGAGTAGTTAGGAGGTCCCAGGTGGGAAGCCTTGCCTTTTCGATCGTTGCTACTTTTGTGCTAGCCTTCTTAAGGCAAACTTGTTTAAGTTATGTCTGTACTCAGATATTGTTGCTTCCACTGACTCTTGTGTCTTTGAGCATTTGTATTCGAGCCTTCGAGGCCCCTGGCTTGTAATATAAATCTTGTATTAATTTATTCTGTGTCTAGAGTTGTGTTGTGATATCTTCTCGTGAGTCCTTGATCTTGATCGTACACATTTGCGTGTATGATTAGTGTACGGTCAAATCAGGGGCGTCACAGCACCGCACGTCATGCTCATCCCGAAACCAAGTGTCGATGTCAAAACCGGCGGATCTCGGGTAGGGGGTCCCGAACTGTGCATCTAAGGTGGATGGTAACAGGAGGTATGAGACACGATGTTTACCCAGGTTCGGGCCCTCTTGATGGAGGTAATACCCTACGTCCTGCTTGATTGATCTTGATGATATGAGTATTACAAGAGTTGATCTACCACGAGATCATAGAGGCTAAACCCTAGAAGCTAGCCTATGGTATGATTGTATATTGCCCTATGGACTAAACCCTCCGGTTTATATAGACACCGGCGGGGGGCTAGGGTTACACAAAGTCGGTTACAAGGAAGGAGATCTACACATCTGTATCGCCAAGCTTGCCTTCCATGCCAAGGAGAGTCCCATCCAGACACGGGACGAAGTATTCAATCTTGTATCTTCATAGTCCAACAGTCTGGCCAAAGGATATAGTCCGGCTATCCGGAGACCCCCTAATCCAGGACTCCCTCAGTAGCCCCCGAACCAGGCTTCAATGACGATGAGCCCGACGCGCAGATTGTCTTCGGCATTGCAAGGCGGGTTCTTCTCTAAATTTTGAATATTTGCTGAGTAGTGTCCGGCTCCCCATAAATGTTGCACTTCTTGGCTTCTGCGCCCAATAAGGGCTATCTTCCACGTGTCGAGCGAATGCGAGGAGCCAGGGCATTTTTACATTCGCCACCCTAGCCATGTAAGTAAACTGTCTATTAAAGGGGCGGGGATTCTTAGATCCAAACCACACCATCCTCCCACGGCGAGTATCCATCGGAGCGCACTCGGAAAAATCCATTCCAACATGGTCGGCCATCACAGCTCCTCCTCCCGCTCACGTAGCCCTAAGCCCGGTGATTGGGAGAAGTGTTCCGTCCCGCACAACCAACTAGTAGAGTTACAGACCCAGGGATTTCTCCCTCCAGCATATATGGTCCCCGTTCGAGCCGGGCTCGCCACTTATAATGGCGGGGAGCAAGCGGAGAGCTTCCCCAATCCCTCCAAGGGGGAGCGGGTATGCCTTGTCCCTTATTTACTAAGGGGAGTTGGATTTCCAATCCATCCGTTCCTTCACGGGCTCCTGGAGTTTTACGGCCTCCGGTTGCATAATTTCACCCCTGCTTCCATATTACACATCGCTGGTTATGTTGCCCTTTGTGAGCTGTTTCTGGGCTGCGAAGCTCATTTCGAGCTGTGGAAGAGGATATTCTGCCTTGTGCCCCGTACACAGGAGGGGTCAATATATCAAGTGGGCGGAGCCGAAATATGGCGCATCGCTGGGACCGGATACCTGTCCGGTACCCCGAAGAAGACGTCCAAAGACTGGTCTTCGGAGTGGTTTTACATGGAGGACGTCCCCCTTCCAGATCCTATTCGGAGGGGTCTTCCTGAGTTCGACAATGCCCCTTTGAAGAAACGCCGAAGCTGGCACCCACGGAGCCCTCAGGAGGAAGATAACGAAGAAGTCCTTTACCTGGTGGGCCAGATAAAAGCGCTGGCTCAATCAGGATTGACAATAATCGAGGTTATGTCAATATGTATAATGTGGGGGGTGCAACCACTTCAATATCGAGGGCACCCCATGTGGCGCTTTAACGGAGAAGATGATGCCACCCACTGCGGGTGTAAGGGACCGGACTCTGCTGCTGCTCTGGCAAAAATTCTGTCCGAGTTGTTCAAGGGAGAGGAAGAGGAGTTCATCCGTATTAAGCCACGGGATGGATTCTCCATGTACAACCCTCCAAGCTGGGTGAGCTGTCACTTTTTACTCCCAACCTCCCCGCATTCTTCGTCATAAATACTCACCTTGACGTTTCATGGCAGGAACTGTGAAAAGCTGTAAGGGAGGTCAACATCCCACCTCCACAACCGGAGGACCCTGACCGGGCCCTTGATCCCGGACTCGAAGAGGATCCGGACATATTTGTGAAGCTGGTCGATAGGACATTCTATCAATTGAGCTGTGATGATGCCATGGTGGCCATCATAGCCGACTATCCTGGGCTACTCCCTGCATCGCAGGTAAGAAAAACCGGAGTCCCAACTTCTGAGAATGATCCCCTTATATGCACTTCACCTACCATACACATATGGTGTTTTACAGGGAAGGCCCTCGGGACGCCATGCCGAACCCGCAGTGACTCGCCAACGAGGGACACCGAAGCCGGGTAGGCCAAAAAGGAAGGTGGTCAGGACTGAGACGTCGGCGCAGAGGTATGATACAGAACCTCGCTCCGTGGTTGTCGTCTTTCTTAAAATATAACGATGTCCATGTTTCCTGGTAGGAAAAACGCTCGCCGGACTATATCCGGAGAGGTTGCCGATCACGCCTCCACCAGTCGAGCTGTAGGGCCGAACATAGAGGCGGAAGTTAACACGGGGTGAACGCCGGATGCTCCTCCTACAGAGGATGCGGATGGACTATTCGCTACAAATTCCAAAGTGGAGAGCGCCATGAATCACAGGCGTCGTCGGGCCGTACTCTGTGACGCTTGTTTCTCCCAAGAGGCGTTCGATGCCTTCAACTCAGGAGATGCGTACATCCTTGCTGCTCAAAATGCTCTTGCCAGAGCCACAGACCAGTATGTAAAGGATATATGGGTAAGAAATACTGACGATTATATGTATCAGTAGCCCTTGAGACTTGAAACAGTTGACACAACTGATTTAAGGATCATTATTTGTGCAGGTTCTTACAGAGAAGAATACCCAATTGTCTCAAGAGCTGGAAGAGTGCAAAGCCCAGCTGCGGGCCGCGGTGTCCGCGTTAAAGGAGTTGGAGAAGGCTCCCTCTAGTAACACTTGTTTCCATTGCAAAGAGTGACAGGTACCAGATAGTATGCGGCATGCATGCAAATCTAACCATAGATGTTGCAGATGACTCCGGAGTGAATCCAAAGACTGTGCCGGAGGATGCGCAACCTGCTAATCGACAGCTAAATGCTGGCGAACGCGTGCTTACGTGGGTTGGGCAGGAGAAAAATAATCTCCAGGACGCCAATATCTGGCTGGGTGTGGAACTGAAAGATGTCTGAGCCCAACTTGCGGACTCCGTGAAGGAGAATAAGCGGCTTCGACGCGACATTTTCAGAAAGTGCTTGAATGAACTTTTGAAAGAGTTCAGCGAAGAAGCCGGCTAACAGAGTTATGTCTGCAGGTATGCTGATGGGTCGCCCCGCGGAGGAGATGCCCAGGTCTGCGGGTGATCTTCTACCAGAGCTCTCACAACTGCACGAACAAGTTCGGCAGGTGATGCAGGGTATTGCCCAAGCCTTGTGGCCATCCACCTCCCCGCCAGGAGGCCTGGGGGAGCTTATAGAGAAGCTCAAGGGAGCACGGCGGCGCTTCCGATTATGGAAGATATCAGCCTGCCAACGAGGTGCGAGGGAAGCCTGGGCCATGGTGAAGACGTGATATACCAAAGCTGACCCAAACCACATGGCCGAGGTCGGACCTATGGGGCCCGATGGGAAAGAGATCCCCGTCAGTTTGGTGTATGACCAAGTAGAATTAGCCGCAAAGTATTCCCAACAGGATTGTAGGCTAGACAGCCTGTTGGGTGGTATAGAAGAAGAATTTAGCCAGTCTAAGTGACTGTGTACTTTAAGTGACATATATAATGTCCCTAGCCGGATTGTAAATCATTTGTCATGGCGGACCTTTTCGCTTCGACCTCTGGACCCGATAGTCCGGAGTGTATCCGAATACCCGCTCGGTTATGTAAAAATCGGGGCATGCGTGGAAACCAGGCGTAGGGGTCATAAGTGCTTGAACATACAAGTACCCAACTAGCTATGTTATATTACATGGATAGTAAGAAACATCTTCCAGGGAGAATAGTTCCGTTAATGGTTCCTTTCCCTGGGTACGCATGCCCTAATGTGCATGTCTGAACTGCGAAAAGAGACACAGGCTATAACATCTGGGGGCATGTATCAAAACAAATAAAAGTCATCTTTTGTTCACTGACCGAATATTCCCTTAAGAACGCTACCCTTCGGCTTCACCCAGTCTGAGGTACACATCCGGCTGACCCGGCAGTAACAATCGCAGAGGTGCTCCCCTTATGCCCTAGCCGAATTAACGGGAATGTAGGGCATAAATACAAGAGCCAGGCAACCCAGCTTGGCCAAAACTTAAGTCATATCGATGCATATAATGGCGAAAAAAGGTACATGCGGAAGAATAACACATGTGTGGGGCATAAAGCCCAGAAAAATAGTTATATTAAGCTTCTTTATAAGAAGCCCCCAGGTATAATGAGCGCGGTTAGCGCGTCAAGATTGTGTAACCAAGACACAAGTTAGCCTTTTAAGGCCTAGAGGAGAAGAAAAAGAAGAGAGAAAGAGAGAAAAGACAGATAATTGATACGTAAAAAATTGACGGGGGCAAGGAGACGAACATAGAGTCCGACACTAGGCGTAGAATCTTCAGAGTCTGGCTGCGTTCCATGGGTATGGCTCGAGTCGATTGTCCGATGCATCCTGCAGACGGTACGCTCCACCGGTCAGAACCTGGTCAATAATGAAGGGACCTTCCCATTTGGGCTTGAGCTTGTTCTTTTTCTTCTCCGGCAGGCGTAGAACTAGTTCGCCAACGTTATAGGTTTTGGCCCGTACTTCTCTGCTCTGATACCTTCGAGCTTGTTGCTGATACAATGCGGAACGGGCTTTTGCTACGTCGCGCTCCTCCTCCGGGGCGTCCAAATTGTCCTGCCGATCGAGCTTGGCCTCTTTTTCTTCGTACATGCGCAGTCGAGGTGAGTCATGAATTATGTCGCAGGGCAGAACTGCCTCTACGCCGTACACCATAAAGAACAGTGTGTATCCGGTAGTGCGATTCAGCATGGTCCGCAGCCCCCATAGTACGGAGTCGAACTCCTCTACCCAGTGCGTGTTTGATTCCTTTAAGGACCGCACTAATCTGGGTTGGATGCCGCTCATGATAAGATAATTTGCTCACTCGACTTGACCGTTGGTTTGCGGGTGATAGACGGAAGTGTAATCGAGCTTGATGCCCATGTTGCTGCACCAAAGCTTCACCTCGTCGGCTGTAAAGTTCGTGTCGTTATCAGTGATGACATTGTGGGGGATGCCATAACGGTGTACAACCCTAGATATGAAGTCTATCATCGGTCTGGATTCAGCCATTTTGACAGGTTTGGCTTCTATCCATTTGGTGAATTTATCCACCATGACCAGTAAGTATTTTTTCTTTTGGGTTCCCCCTTTAAGGGGTCCGACCATATCAAGCCCCCAGACCGCAAAGGGCCACGTAATGGGGATTTTTTGGAGAGCGGTAGGCGGCATATGGCTTTGGTTTGCAAAAAGCTGGCAACCGACGCAATGTTGGACCAGATATTGTGCATCTGCTTGGGCCGTCGGCCAATAGAAACCTGTACGGAAGGCCTTGCTTACAAGGGCCCGGGCTGCGGCGTGATGGCCGCCGAGTCCAGCATGGATTTCTGCCAAAAGCTTCCGCCCTTCCTCTTCGGAGATGCACCTTTGAAGGACTCCGGTAGTGCTTTTCTTATAAAGCTCTCCCTCGTGGACCTTGTAGGATTTAGATCGCCGCACTATGCACCGTGCCTCATTTTGGTCCTCGGGTAGTTCCTGCCTAGTTAGGTAGGCCAGGAATGGTTCTGTCCACGGGGCGATGACGGCCATTATCACGTGGGCTGAAGGTGTTATTTCGATGGCAGAGCCTCCGATTGTGTCAGAGTGTTCGGTATCTGGTGTTGTGGCCGGGTCCGGACTATTGTTACCGGTGTCTCCTTCCCATACAACGGATGGCTTAAACAGCTTTTCCAGGAAGATGTTAGGTGGGACAGGGTCACGCTTAGCGCCGATACGGGCAAGGATATCCACCGCCTGATTGTTTTCCCGAGCCACATGGTGGAATTCAAGCCCCTCGAATCGAGCTGGCATTTTGAGGACGGCGTTGCGATATGCCGCCATTTTCGGATCCTTGGCATCAAAGTCTCCATTTATTTGAGATATTGCGAGGTTTGAGTCCCCACGTACCTCCAGGCGTTGAATGCCCATGGAAACTGCCATCCGGAGACCATGTAATAGGGCCTCGTATTCGACTGTGTTGTTGGAGTCTGTGTATAGTATTTGGAGTACGTATTGGAATGCATCTCCGGTGGGGGACGTCAGGACGACGCCAGCTCCCAGACCATCCAACATTTTAGAGCCGTCAAAGTGCATGATCCAATTGGAGTATGCGTCGTACTCTTTAGGGAGTTCGGCTTCTGTCCATTCGGCGACGAAATCGGCCAGTACTTGCGACTTAATGGCTCGCCATGGTTTATATGTTATGTTGAATGGGAGGAGCTCGATAGCCCATTTGGCAATCCGGCCCATGGCATCGCGGTTGTTTATTATGTCGTTGAGTGGTACTTCTGAGGCCACCATAATTGAACACTCTTGAAAGTAGTGTCGTAATTTCCGAGATGCCATGAATACCGTGTATCCTATCTTTTGATAATGTGGGTACCGTGATTTGCATGGAGTGAGGACAGTGGATACATAATATACCGGCTTTTGAAGTGGGAATTTATGTCCGTCCGTCTCTCGTTCGACAACGAGCACTGCGCTTACAACTTGGTGAGTTGCCGCTATATATAACAACATTGGTTCGCCGACATTTGGCACGGCCAAGATTGGGTTGGTGGCCAAGATGGCTTTTATTTCTTCCAATCCGGCTATGGCTGCATCCGTCCACTCGAAGTGTTCGGTGCGCCGAAGAAGGCGATAGAGGGGGAGTGCCTTTTCTCCTAATCGGGAGATAAAGCAGCTTAAGGCCGCCACACATCTAGTTAACTTCTGGATTTGCTTGAGGTCAGTTGGGATAGCCAACTGCGACAGAGCCCGGATCTTAGCCGGATTTGCTTCAATTCCTCTACTGGAGACGATAAAGCCCAGGAGCTTTCCGACGGGTACGCCGAAAATGCATTTGTCCGGATTGAGCTTAATGTCGTATGTTTGGAGATTGTCGAATGTGAGCCTCAAGTCATCTATTAAGGAGTCGACGTGTCTGGTTTTAATGACCACATGGTCAACATATGCCTCCACTGTTTTGCCGATCTGCTTTTCCAGACATGTCTGAATCATGCGCTGATACATTACGCCGGTGTTTTTTAGCCCGAAGGGCATTGTGTTAAAACAGAAGGGGTCGTATGGAGTGATAAATGCTGTTGTGGCTTGATCAGACTCCGCCATCTTAATTTGGTCGTAACCGGAGTATGCATCGAGGAAGCACAAAGAGTCGTGTCCTGCGATGGCGTCGATAATTTGATTGATGCGAAGGAGGGGGAAGGGATCCTTTGGGCAAGCCTTATTAAGGTCCTTGAAGTCGACGCATAGGCGCTAGGATTTGTCCTTATTTGGTACCATTACCAGGTTTGCTAGCCAGTCCGGATGTTTTATTTCTCTGATGAATCCGGCCTCCAGTAACTTGGCTAGCTCCTCTCCCATGGCTTGTCGCTTAGGTTCAGAGAAATGCCGAAGAGTCTACTTGACCGGCTTGAATCCCTTTAGAATGTTAAGGCTATGCTCGGCCAGCCTGCGTGGGATTCCTGGCATGTCTGAAGGATGCCAGGCGAATATGTCCCAATTCTCGCGCAGGAACTCCCGTAGTGCGGCGTCTACAGCGGGGTTTAACTGTGCCCCGATGGATGCTGTTTTTGTGGGGTCCGTTGGATGGACTTGGAATTTGACTATTTCATCCGTTGGTTTAAAAGAGGTGGACTTGGATCTTTTGTCGAGTATCACGTCGTCCCTGTCCACTATGGAGCGCAACGTAGTTAATTCCTCCGCCGCTAGGGCTTCGGATAATGCCTTGAGGGCTAGTGCGGCTGTCTTGTTTTCGGCGTGGAGTGCTATGTCTAGATCACTAGCTAGAGTGATGATTCCAATAGGCCCAGGCATTTTGAGCTTCATGTACCCGTAATGGGGTATGGCTTGGAAGATCATGAATGCCTCCCGCCCTAGAAGGGCATGGTATCCACTACTGAACGGGGCCACTTGGAATGTAATTTCTTCGGACCTGTAATTCTCCGGAGTGCCGAATACCATATCTAGTGTGATTTTCCCAACGCAACATGCCTCCCGACTAGGGATGATTCCTCAGAAGGTTGTGCTGCTTTGCTCAATACAGTTTCTGTCTATTTCCATTTTTTGAAGAGTTTCCTCATAAATGAGGTTTAATCCGCTGCCGCCGTCCATGAGCACTTTAGTAAGCCGGAAGCCGTCCACAATTGGACTGAGGACCAGGGCGGCTGGTGCTCGGGATGTTCGGAATTTAGGTTCGTTACTGGCATTGAAGGTGATAGCCGTGTCGCTCCATGGATTTATTGCTGCCACGTGGCAGACTTCGGCAAGGCTGTGGAGTGCTCGCTTATGCCTATTATTTGAGGCGAAGGTCTCGAAGAATGTCAATATTGTATTGTTATCCACGGGATGGTGCTCTGCAGTGTTTTGGATGAGGAGATCCTCACCGCTCTTCGCCACCTGCCGGAGTACCCAACATGCTCTAAGGCTGTGTGTTGGTATGGTATCCAATGTACTATGAATTTTGCAGGGCCCGTTAAGCCATCCCTCCAATACGGTTCCACGCCCTGTAGTGGGTGCGGTGTCGGAGCAGGTGCTGGTGTTGATGCCCGATCCTTCGGTAGATCAGACTGATCCGCTGACGCGGTCGGTGCCCAATCCTCAGCTGGATCAGACTGAGCCGCTGCCGCTGTCAGTGCTAGAGCAACTGCCGGTGCTCGATCTGTGCGAGACAGCGGCGATCAGCTTTCTAACTTGACTAGGATTCGTGACCGTGATCCAATTTTTTTCTTCATTTCTTTTAAACGCGAGAAGGACTAATTGTGGCATTTCTGTTAAACCAAACTGCGGTTCATCATAGGGATTCAGCTTGTACTCAGACAACAGACTGATCCAATTTTTTCCAGTAATATAAGTGATGGACAGTGCCTTCGTTACTGACATGACATAAGAAGTGAAACATGCAAAAATAGCTATCGTAGAGCAAACCAAACGATTTATTCTATGATGAATGTCACATGGCAAAACCTGCATCGTAAAATTGCAGGAAAAGAAAGAAAACATGACATTAAATCAATAAGATTTAGACAGTAAATCAATAAGATTTACTTGATGTGACACGAGTGAATCCTTACCAGGAAATCACTATGTTGAAGTACTAAACAGAAGATTGATCGTCCAACTATGCGTGGCATGCAGGGGCCCCAACTACTGCCACAAGCAGGACAGTCCAAAGGTCATGACAAATCATATGGACCGAACATCCATGGGAATGGAAATCCTGGTGGGTGCGATAAACCCTGCAATGCATACAGATATTGGAGTTTAACCATAATTGATAAACCGTCCTCACAAAAAATATGATCTAGATACTTCAAAATATACAGACTGAATTGAGTGGACAGACATTAACATAGATCATTCTCAGGACTGACCACACACCAAAAGCGGCAGTACTAATAAACAATACAGGGTTCACAAACACAAATAAAGTACTGAACAATAGTACTTACTACAGACAAGCAAATTTGCACTAACTAAACTCTACAGACTATTTCTTGCCACTGACCTATGGGATGAACCCCGCATAACTGACTAAGCCATGGACTTCGTGTGAGATGTCTACATGCACCATCACCATCTTGTCAACCTTGGAGAACCTATCAGAGTGGTCTTTCCACTCATAAACATGATGATGAACATAGGTCGCATCAGATTTGTTGCGAAGGTTTACAAGAACCACACCCTTCGTAATCGAAGGCACAACAAGGAAATTGTTGTGGTCAAGTACAGCCTCGAGAACACGCCTGACAACAATGCTACAGGAAAACACTAGTTCAGGACACGTGGCGACAAGGACACAGCAGCTGGATAGTTCAGCAGTAGAACTCATCATCAGGTCTTCCAGTTCACATGGCATGACTTTGAGAACTTCATCTCCACCATGGACCTGGTTCTAGTTCAAACAGAAACCATATTTTATTACTACCTCCGTTCAGAAATATAAGATGATTTTCGATATTATACTCCATATATGACTACATATACGCACAGAAATGAGTGAACAAAGACACTAGAACATGTCTTCAAAGGCATGAGAGCAGAGGGATTACATGCAATATCCATAACACAAGTTACTGAGGCAAATATACCCTCTTAAAAGGTAGCATTTATGTTCATAAAGTACTCCCTCCGTCCCAAAATTCTTGTCTTAGATTTGTCTAGATACGGATGTATCAAGTCACATTTTAGTATTAGATACATCCGTATCTAGACAAATCTAAGACAAGAAATTTGGGACAGAGGGAGTAGTTGAAAGTAATCTATAAGAAATCAGTGTCAACCTCTCACACGTTTTGGTCAAAAGAGGAATTTAGAACCGTCATTTGGCACACTAAAATCACATGCAAGATCACCCAGAAAGTTGTACTACCAGTACTAGTACTGCGTGTTAGATGAAAAAACATGATCAAGATCGAGAAAAAGATCGTCAACAAGAGACATTACCTGGACTTGCTTAATGAGGGATCCCGGAGAGGGGGGCTTGGACAGGGAGATGGCTTTGAGCTTGTCTGCGGTAGTCTCGGCGGTGTGCTTGCACTTATTCGTACCATGAGCCTCGACGGTTTTGGCCAGAGCCATAGACATCACGTCGGCCGGTGCTCCGGTGTCCATCCAAGAGAGGAAGCTGAGAGAGAAGAGTGAAAGGAGGAACGAGATGAGGGAGAAGCGAAGCGAGTGGGGGTTTTCTTCAAGAGAGGAAGCTGAGAGAGAAGAGTGAAATGATGGTTGCTTCGTCCGTCCAACTTACTGCTGGAAAGGAGGGGGTTTTGTGATTTGACGGCTCATTGGGCATTACTACGGCGGTTCGATCGGGGTAGTCTACCATCACTCTACTACGGAGTAATTTAGTGCATGGTTGGTGGTCCCAGGTGCTGGCTGTCCCACACGTCGCCAAAAGTGAGTAATTTAGTGCATGGCTGGAGGAGGGTCCGCACGGTAGAGCGTGTCCACTGTTTTTCTGAAGAAAAAAATGATTACAGCAAGCGTTTCCACTCTTACGACGGAGGAGTGCGAAACACGGCAGCCACTTGAACATACACAGTGCTCCTACTACTAGGCATGTGCAGTGGTTCATACGTCAGTACTACACAATCTTGTTGCTAGTGTAGTACGATATGACGATAACAAATGATGTTGTGCGCATGTCAACTACTCCTATATGTAACATAGTACCGTTTTTTCGACTGTCCGGTCGAGAATGAATGGTGAGATCAATGTTAACAGAACTAGGTCCACAGTACTCCATGAAACATGAACCATATGAAGCATGAATGGTGTTAGGCAAGGTGTATGAAGGGTGCACGCGATGGGAGCAAAAGTTCCCTTCTCGGCCCACTTTTGGGTGTTTGGCAGAGTGCATGAAGGGTGCATGAGTCCACACTAGTAGGTTGACAAAAATACAGGAAGAGGAAACAACTATATTGAGATGAGAATGCAACCAAACACACCCACACGCTTTGTGCTATAGTGACTGATCTGCACCGTCTGAGTTTGATCCAACGGTCATGTTGCGCCGAGACATGGACATACCCATGCAGAGGGCGCCTAAACACCACCGTAGTCCCTCTGCTTCTCGAGGCGCACGACGTTGGTGATGCAGGGTGCAACTGCCCGCAGAGCCCGCTCCCAGTCAACGGGAGCCAGTGTTAGGCGCCTCACCTCGGACTCCGTGATCTGCTGCACCGCCATGGCACCAGGTAGAAGCAATGGGGAGAGGAAGCAAAGGTGGTGAAACAGCTGAAAGGCAATGCAATCTACGGGAAGGCGGAGGGAGCGGGGAATCTTTTGGTTTTCACCACGGTAAAACACCAGTCGACGACTTCTCACTTCAGGGAGCAGTGGGTTTTTACAGGCGGAGTCATCGTGACTAATTGTTGTCGCGCCTGCTCCCGTCAATCAAAGAATTAAAAATCTTGCCGCCCCTGCTCCCATCAATCAAAAAATTAAAAATCCTGCCGCACCGAAACACCAGAGCAACACCGTGGTGGATATTTAAATTTACCTGCCGGCAAGTAGATAAAAAAAGGGGTTAAAAAACAAATATGGTGGCGGCCTAGCTAATCGGTCAAACTAGCCCAACTAGCTAGCCACCGTGCTTCACTGATGTACTCGGCGGGAAAGGTGGTCTTTCGTGATTTGCCGACTCATTTACTTGCTTCGGTGCTACGACCGAGGAGGACCCAGAAAACGCGTAGTAGGGCGTCTCACGTCAGGAAGAATATATGCGTGCACCACCCAGGAGGACCCCAAAACCGCGCGGTAGGGTGTGCCATGTCTCGGCACGGAGGAAAAATGTGCGTGTAAAAATATACTATATCATACGTAGTACCTATGGTTCGACCTTGGGACCCAGCCAGTCGGTTGAAAACACCCCACTAGCCACACAGCTTCATCATGATAGACGTGGTTAGCTCCGTCTCGACCAGCCACAATGTCTCTTGTTCTAGGCTATTCTTCTATTTTCCAAGCTTTTTTTTAGTTGTAATAACACCACGGCAAGCTAGCGCCGCTCTTCGTGTGTGCCCATGCAAAGGTTAGATGATGGAGAGAAGAGAGATTGAGATCGCAGACCTGGGACCCACCAGTAAGTGAGACAACGGTCATGCACGTGTTGACGAGGCACTCCCTCTACTCTACTCAACGCAAGTACTGTATAAAATCAAGTTATGGGACAAAGCCAACAACCGTTCGTTTTTTTAGGCTACCGACTTACGCTTTGTAGTCCAGGTTGCCAGTTCGAATCTCGTCTTTCAGATTTGTTAGTTTTAGGTCCAAATTTGATTAATGACAAGTGGGACCCCCGTGTGTTGTTTCGATATTTCAGTGTAGGATGGTTTTTTTGAACAAGCACTTTGCGCGGTTAGACAAGTAACGGCACGAGTTACATGTATTTTGCAAGTTTATGAACAAAAATGACAGCGGCATAGAATATCACATCCACCCCGCAGCTTAGATACTATGGTGATACGAGTTTTTACACCATTGGAAGTGAGATCCAATGGCTTGTGAGTAGTCTTTGTAATTATGCGCAATTTCCAAACTCTCCAAAGGTTTTTTTTGCAAATAAAACATTCAGGCCTCGTGTGTGCCGCTGCATCTTCGATCCAACAGCTCCCCGGTGCTCATATTAGGTGCTCCCCGTAGCTTAATTACCTGCTACGGTGATATGAGCATATAGGTCGTATGATCAGTGATCAGATGGCACATGCGTAGTACTTGTACTTTCTGCGCATTTCCCAAACTCTATCAGCCGTATATTGCAAAAACATTCAAACCTCCTACTGTGGTCCATTAGATCTCAGTGAACTCGTATCACCATAGAATCTACGGTGCGGGAGCACCTCATACTCTCCCGTGCGAGAAAACATAAGGTGCTATCGCAGCTTGGATGCTACGGTGATACGAGCTTGGAGGTCGTTTGTTCTGAGATCCAATGGCATCTGAGCAGTCTTTGTACTTGTAAGCAGTGGCCGAACTCTTTTGGGGCTTTTCTGCAAAAAACCATTCGAACCACCGAGGAGGTGTTGGGTCACAAATCCAACGCCTCCGAAGAGCTTGTATCACCAAAGCATCTAAGGTGTGGTAGCACATGATATTCTTACATACAGGAGAATATGATGTCCTCCTTCTCTTAGATGCTACGATGATACGAGCTTCGAGGTCGTTGGATATGGGATCAAAGGGAATCTAAGTAGTTTTTGTAAAAATTGTGTGCAATTCTCAAACTCATCAAGGTTTCCTGCAAAAATATTAAGACACGTCATGTGAGATGCTATATCTCATATCTACAAGCTCCAAGCAACTCGTGTCGGCATATAGCATCTAAGGGTATGGGGGCACATGATATTCTCCCGGGGAGGAGGGGTGGGGGTGCACAACCAATCGGTGGTTGGGAGGGTGGGGACAAATATAATCTAAACAACCCTAAACAGAGCTCCACAATTTTATCTAAGGTTGAGGGGTTGACCCCCGACAATCATAGCTCCGCTTAAACACAACATTTGCATGTACTGTAGTACTAGACTTAATATTCATGTTTCAGTTTCATGTTCATTTTAAATATTGAACTGAGGACCATTGATGTCTTACATTTTACTCCCTTCGTTCCTAAATATTAGTCTTTTTAGAGGCTTCAAATGGACTGGCACATACGGATGTATATAGACATATTTTACAGTCTAGATTCACTCATTTTGCTCCGTATGTAGTCACTTGTTGAACTCTCTAAAAGACTAATATTTAGGAATAGAAGGAGTATTTTTGAATTCGTGTCATACATGCATGGTTTGGAAAAATAGATGCACTATACTTATTGGATTGTTATTGTGTTCGTGCGTGTGTGTCTCTCTGTGTGTGTGTGTGTGGTCATATGCTTGATACATACAAAGTTTTCTCACCTCCATATTGTTCATCTTTTAAATTTGAATTTGCATTGGAAAACTTACTAGGGATGCCATGAAATGTGAAATCCACATTGAGATCACTATATCACAAACTCACTCTAATTCAACAACTCGTCATAAATCAATTACCACGTTGAGATTAGTATTTGCAAGGAAAATACGGGTACTGTAATACACATAGATTCGTTCGGCAATTTAAAAGGTTCCTTTCGTATTCTCGAATGGTAGGACCCAACGGCGTACCAGCCAGACCTTGGCTCGTGTTGATCCTAAAAAACAAACTGGGCTCGTGTCCTTCGGTAGCGTGCGTGGAACGCACATTAGGCAACCCCAACCAGTCGAGCCTCAGTGTTTCAAGTCGAAATATCTAGCGGCCTGAATTCCAGCCCTAGGAAATTCCCCACATGTCTCCGGTCCATAATGACTACCGATGAACAACGAAGGGATGCTTTAGTAACTAGACAATGTTACCTACTGTGTCGAGCATGGTTCAATTCCCTCGGTCGCCGCTCGTCAAGGTCACCCGTCAACTGCATTGCCTAGTACTACTACTACTACTACACCAGGATGAGCACAGAATTGAGCCCGTTTGTTCGTGCCTAGTACTTGAGTTAATATATCAGGCAATGCACTAGTACGGAGGGATTATCCTTTTACTCTGCATATATAACTTGTCTGAAGTCTAACTAAGCAAAATGTTTAACCAAATCCTTTCTTAAGAAATACAACAGGACAGATGTACGGCTTGAAAATTAATTGCATGATGCAGGTTATGATATTGTTTCGAATCCTGGATCTTCAATTTCAGAAAATCCAAAAGTGAGCATCAATTCTTGAAACTAAGCATGGTCACGTGATATGGCACAAATATTACTTCGTAAGTTTTTTTTCAATTTGAGACAAGCTGCTAATGAAAAGTTGCACAAATGAAGAGCCAAGCTATTTTGGAACAAAGACCTGTCACGTTAAGGCGAACGCTTTCACTATTGAAACTGTGGGCATTTACGTGCCGCCACGAGTCCCCGCTTCTCATCGGCAGGTGCCGTCCGAGCAAGCGTGTGAGTCGATGCGAGGCGTGCGAGCAGACCGCTGCGCCGGCTGTCAGGGAGGCGTGCGAGCAGACCGTTGTGCAGGCTCACCGGGAGGCGAGCCCTTTGACCAGGCTCCGCCGCCCACCATCATCCCAACTGCTCCCACTTTTAATATCATCGGAGCCGCAGTTTAAAATCAACCCCGCACTACCCGGTATCACTACAATCCTCTCCGATTCTCCTATCGTCTACCTCCAACTAGCCTGGCCTAAACGTATGCCATGCCACATCCCAATGGTCTGCCCTTAATGTTCCAGTTTCCTGAGGAAGACACCCAGCCGGAGTCTCAAGAACATAAGGCGCTTTGGGACGAGCTTGAACTGGCCTTGCGGGAAGACGCCGCGCCTGTCCCCGCTCCCGTTTCGGCTCCCATCGCCCCGACTATGCTAGCACCCATCCCCGTGGCATTGATGGGCTGGGAGCCGCATATTGTCGCCGAGCTTGATCCCACGGGGTTCCACGACGTCCCCGCCGACTTTCACGCGCCCGTGCACTTGCCAGCGCATGCGCCTGCGCGTGCACTGACGCGCACGCCCGTGCCGGTGCCCGTGCACCTGCCAGCATATGCACCTGCGCGTGCACTAACGTGCGCGCCCGTGCCGGTGCCCATGCACACGAATGTCTCCGCCGCGCCGTTGACAGCGCCTGTCCCCGCGTGGGTGCCAGTGCCCCCTTCAGCGGCATGGATGGCCGCCGTCGACCGCTTCCTTGCACCAACGCCAGTCGCCTCCTCCCGCCAGTTGACTCGCTCCGAAGTCCAGAACATTTTGGCCTTCCTTGAAGCTAGGCCAACGTCCAGGAGTACGCCAACAACGGCGCAAGACGCCGCCGTCGCCGTCGGTTAGTGGCCCGACGACACACAAAGCACGGTAGAGGAGCCACTTCCCACCACGAGACGCCCCCCCCCCCCCCCCGCGTAATCTAAATTTGCCATGGAAAACGTCCGGATTGCCATGCTTAAAATCCGAACGTTTATCATTTCTGTTTTTTTATATCGATCGTTGTATAATTTAAAGTCGGAGTCAGACTGAAGGAAATGTATGGTTTGATCGATTGAATGTTCTGCTAAAGCCGTATCAAATTAAATATAAAACATCATCAAGCCACATGTATTCTGCTACCTCTTTTAGCACTGCGTTGGTTTTCCCCGAAGAGGAAGGGGTGATGCAGCAAAGTAGCATAAGTATTTCACTCAGTTTTTGAGAACCAAGGTATCAATCCAGTAGGAGGCTACGCGCAAGTCCCTCGTACCTGCACAAAACAAGTAAATCCTCGTAACCAACGCAAATAAGGGTTGTCAATCCCTATAGGGCCACTTACGAGAGTGAGATTTGATAGATATGATAAGATAATATTTTTGGTATTGTTATGATAAAGATGCAAAGTAAAATAAAGGCAAAGTAAATAACTAAGTAAATAACTAAGTAGTAGGATATTGATATGATAAAGATAGACCCGGGGGCCATAGGTTTCACTAGTGGCTTCTCTCGAGAGCATAAGTATTCTACGGTGGGTGCACAAATTACTGTTGAGCAATTGACAGAATTGAGCATAGTTATGAGAATATCTAGGTATGTTCATGTATATAGGCATCACGTCTGAGACAAGTAGACCGACTCCTGGCTGCATCTACTACTATTACTCCACTCATCAACCGCTATCCAGCATACATCTAGAGTATTAAGTTAAAACAGAGTAACGCCTTAAGCAAGATGACATGATGTAGAGGGACAGACTCATGCAATATGAAGAAAACCCCATCTTGTTATCCTCGATGGCAACAATACAATACATGCCTTGGTGCCCTTACTGTCACCGGGAAAGGACACCGCAAGATTGAACCCAAAGCTAAGCACTTCTCCCATTTCAAGAAAGATCAATCTAGTAGGACAAACCAAACTGATAATTCGAAGAGACTTGCAAAGATAACCAATCATAAATAAAAGAATTCAGAGAAGATTCGAATATTATTCATAGATAGACTTGATCATCAACCCGCAATTCATCGGTCTCAACAAACACACCGCAAAAAGAAGATTACATCGAATAGATCTCCACAAGAGAGGGGGAGAACATTGTATTGAGATCCAAAAAGAGAGAAGAAGCCATCTAGCTACTAACTATGGACCCGTAGGTCTGAAGTAAACTACTCACACTTCATCGGAGAGGCTATGGTGTTGATGTAGAAGCCCTCCGTGATCGATGCCCCCTCCGGTGGAGCTCCAGAACAGGCCCCAAGATGGGATCTCATGGATACAAAAAGTTACGGCAGTGGAATTAGGGTTTTGGATCCTGTTCTGATCGTTTGGGGGTATGTGGATATATATAGGAGGAAGAAGTACGTCGGTGGAGCAACAGGGGGCCCATAAGGGTGGAGGGCGCGCCTGGGGGGGGGGGCAGGCGCGCCCCCCTACCTCGTGGCCTCCTGTTGATTGGCTTGACGTAGGGTCCAAGTCTCCTGAGTTGTATTCGGTGAGAAAATCACGTTCCCGAAGGTTTCATTCTGTTTGGACTCCATTTGATATTCCTTTTCTTCGAAACCCTAAAACAGGCAAAAAACAGCAATTCTGGGTTGGGCCTCCGGTTAATAGGTTAGTCCCAAAAATAATATAAAAGTGGATAATAAAGCCCGATAATGTCCAAAACAGTAGATAATATAGCATGGAGCAATCAAAAAATTATAGATACGTTGGAGACGTATCAAGCATCCCCAAGCTTAATTCTTGCTCGTCCTCGAGTAGGTAAATGATAAAAACGGAATTTTTGATGCGGAGTGCTACTTGGCATAATTTTAATGTAATTCTTCTTAATTGTGGTATGAATATTCAGATCTAAAAGATTCAAGACAAATGTTCATATTGACATGGAAAATAATAATATTTCAAGCATACTAACAAAGCAATTATGTCTTCTCAAAATAACATGGCTAAAGAAAGTTATCCCTACAAAACCGTGTAGTCTGGCTATGCTCTATCTTCACCACACAAAATATTTAAATCATGCACAACCCCGATGACAAGCCAAGCAATTGTTTCATACTTTTGACATTCTCAAAACTTTTTCAATCTTCACACAATACATGAGCATGAGCCATGGATATAGCACTATAGGTGGAATAGAGTGGTGGTTGTGGAGAAGACAAAAAGGGGAAGATAGTCTCACATCAACTAGGCGTATCAACGGGCTATGGAGATGCCCATCAATAGATATCAATATGAGTGAGTAGGGATTGCCATGCAACGGATGCACTAGAGCTATAAGTATATGAAAGCTCAAAAAGAAACTAAGTGGGTGTGCATCCAACTTGCTTGCTCATGAAGACCAAGGGCAATTTTGAGGAAGCCCATCATTGGAATATACAAGCCAACTTCTATAATGAAAAATTCCCACTAGTATATGAAAGTGATAACATGAGAGACTCTCTACTATGAAGATCATGGTGCTACTTTGAAGCACAAGTGTGGTAAAAGGATAGTAACATTGTCCCTTCTCTCTTTTTCTCTCATTTTTTTTCTTTCTTTTTTTTATTTGGGCCTTTTCTCTTTTTTATGGCATCTTTTCTTTCTTTTTTTTCATCCAGAGTCTCATCCCGACTTGTGGGGGAATCATAGTCTCCGTCATCCTTTCCTCACTTGGGACAATGCTCTAATAATGATGATCATCACACTTTTATTTTTCTTACAACTCAATAATTACAACTCGATACTTAGAACAAGATATGACTCTATATGAATGCCTCTGGCGGTGTACCGGGATATGCAATGATGCATGAGTGACAAGTATGAAAGAATTATGAACGGTGGCTTTGCCACAAATACTATGTCAACTACATGATCATGCTAAGCAATATGACACTGATGGAGTGTGTCATAAACGGAACGGTGGAAAGTTGCATGGCAATATATCTCGGAATGGCTATGGAAATGCCATAATAGGTAGGTATGGTGGCTGTTTTGAGGAAGGTATATGGTGGGTGTATGATACCGGCGAAAGGTGCGCGGTATTAGAGAGGCTAGCAGAGGTGGAAGGGTGAGAGTGCGTATAATCCATGGAGTCAACATTAGTCATAAATAACTCATATACTTATTGCAAAAATCTACAAGTTATCGAAGCAAAGTATTATGCGCATGCTCCTAGGGGGATAGATTGGTAGGAAAAGACCATCGCTCGTCCCCGACCGCCACTCATAAGGAAGACAATCAATAAATAAATCATGCTCCGACTTCATCACATACCGGTTCACCATACGTGCATGCTAGGGAATCACAAGCTTCAACACAAGTATTTCTCAAATTCACAACTACTCAACTAGCATGACTTTAATATCACCATCTCCATGTCTCAAAACTATTATCAAGTATCGAACTTATCATAGTATTCAACACACTCATAAGAGAATTTTTATTATTAATCTTGCATACCAAGCATATTAAGATTTTAAGCAAATTAACATGCTATTTAAGACTCTCAAAATAATCTAAGTGAAGCATGAGAGATCAATAGTTTCTATAAAACAAATCCACCACCGTGCTCTAAAAGGTATAAGTGAAGCACTAGAGCAAAATTATATAACTCAAAAGATATAAGCGAAGCCCATAGAGTATTCTAACAAATTCCAAATCATGTATGGCTCTCTCAAAAGGTGCGTACAGCAAGGATGATTGTGGTAAACTAATAAGCAAAGACTCAAATCATACAAGACGCTCCAAGCAAAACACATATCATGTGGTAAATAAAAATATAGCTCCAAGTAAAGTTACCGATAGAAGTAGACGAAAGAGAGGATGCCTTCCGGGGCATCCCCAAGCTTTGGCTTTTAGGTGTCCTTAGATTATCTTGGGGGTGCCATGGGCATCCCCAAGCTTAGGCTCTTGCCACTCCTTGTTCCATAATCCATCAAATCTTTACCCAAAACTTGAAAACTTCACAACACAAAACTTAAAGTAGAAAATCTCGTGAGCTCCGTTAGCGAAAGAAAACAAAATACCACTTCAAGGTACTGTAATGAACTCATTCTTTATTTATATGGGTGTTATACCTACTGTATTCCAGCTTCTCTATGGTTTATAAACTATTTTAATAGCCATAGATTCAACAAAACAAGCAAACAACACACGAAAAACAGAATCTGTCAAAAACAGAACAGTCTGTAGTAATCTGTAGCTAGCGCAAGATATGGAACCCCAAAAATTCTAAAATAAATTGCTGGACGTGAGGAATTTATCTATTAATCATCTGCAAAAATAATTAACTAAATATCACTTTCAAAATAAAAATTACAGCAGTTCTCGTGAGCGCTAAAGTTTCTGTTTTTTACAGCAAGTTCAACAAGACTTTCCCCAAGTCTTCCCGACGGTTCTACTTGGCACAAACACTAATTAAGCACAAAAAACACAACCAAAAAAGAGGCTAAATAATTTATTTATTACTAAGCAGGAGCAAAAAGCAAGGAATAAAAATAAAATTGGGTTGCCTCCCAACAAGCGCTGTCGTTTAACGCCCCTAGCTAGGCATAACAAGCAAGAATAGATCTAGGTATTGCCATCTTTGGTAGGAAATTCTTCAATGAGGCATCTACCATCTTTAGGAGTTTCTTTATTTTTATTAATTAACAAAATTTTAGGCACAAGATCGAAAAATTCATTTGTAACAAATGGTTCTTTAATGATAGAAAAAAGATTGGGATGAACACTTATAGATTTAAGATCCGCATTTTCCTTACTAGATGATTCACCCTTATTTTTAGGAACATACATAAGCTTGGCAACTTTAGTGGAGGAACTTGGAATATTCTTTATGGAAGAAAAAGCGGTTCCCAAATTGGTAATAATATTCTCAAGTTTATCGATCCTAATGGAATCGTGATTTATTTTCTCATTAACTATGGGTTCTTTTTCTTTAATATCTTTCAAAGTAACTCCTACTTTAGATCCATATTGAGAGATTCGGCTGTGGATCTTTTTATCCAATTTTTCAATTAACTCTACGGTAGCAACCTTATTTTCAATAATTTCAAGCCTTTGCATTACATGCTCCAAAGTTAATATAGTTCCATTAACCAAAAGAGGGGGGAGCCAAATAAATCTAACATAGCATTATAAGAATCAAAAGTATGGCTACCCAAAAAATTCCCTCCGGTAATAGTATCAAGAACATAACGGTGCCAAGGAGTAAGGCCTACATAAAATTTGCGAAGGAGAATGGTGGTAGATTGCTTCCTAGCAGATTTATTTTGAGCATTGCAAATTCTATACCAAGCATCTTTTAGCTTTTCACCCTCCCTTTGCTTAAAATTTAGAATTTCATTCTCGGGAGACAACGGAGAAGATAAGGGACTATCCATAATGACAAGCAAGCAAACTAACACACAAGCGAACAAAAAGCAAGCGGACAAAAAGGGCAAATAGAGAAAGAGAGGGAGGATAGAGAGAGGGCGAATAAAACGGCAAGGGTGAATTGGGGGAAGAGGAAGACGAGAGGCAAATGGCAAATAATGTAATGCGGGAGATAAGGGTATGTGATGGGTACTTGGTATGTTGACTTTTGCGTAGACCTCCCCGGCAATGGCGCCAGAAATCCTTCTTGCTACCTCTTTTAGCACTGCGTTGGTTTTCCCCGAAGAGGAAGGGATGATGCAGCAAAGTAGCGTAAGTATTTCCCTCAGTTTTTGAGAACCAAGGTATCAATCCAGTAGGAGGCTACGCGCAAGTCCCTCGTACCTGCACAAAACAAATAAATCCTTGCAACCAACGCAAATAGGGGTTGTCAATCCCTATAGGGCCACTGACGAGAGTGAGATCTGATAGATATGATAAGATAATATTTTTGGTATTTTTATGATAAAGATGCAAAGTAAAATAAAGGCAAAGTAAATAGCAAAGTACATAACTAAGTAGTAGGATATTGATATGATAAAGATAGACCCGGAGGCCATAGGTTTCACTAGTGGCTTCTCTCGAGAGCATAAGTATTCTACGGTGGGTGAACAAATTACTGTTGAGCAATTGACAAAATTGAGCATAGTTATGAGAATATCTAGGTATGATCATGTATATAGGAATCACGTCCGAGACAAGTAGACCGACTCCTGCCTACATCTACTACTATTACTCCACTCATCGACCGCTATCCAGCATGCATCTAGAGTATTAAGTTAAAACAGAGTAACGCCTTAAGCAAGATGACATGATGTAGAGGGATAGACTCATGCAATATTAAGAAAACCCCATCTTGTTATCCTCGATGGCAATAATACAATACGTGCCTTGTTGCCTTTACTGTCACAGAGAAAGGACACCGCAAGATTGAACCCAAAGCTAAGCACTTCTCCCATTGCAAGAAAGATCAATCTAGTAGGCCAAACCAAACTGATAATTCAAAGAGACTTGCAAAGATAACCAATCATACATAAAAGAATTCAGAGAAGATTCAAATATTATTCATAGATAGACTTGATCATAAACCCACAATTCATCGGTTTCAACAAACACACTGCAAAAAGAAGATTACATTGAATAGATCTCCACAAGAGAGGGGGAGAACATTGTATTGAGATTCAAAAAGAGAGAAGAAGCCATCTAGCTACTAACTATGGACCCGTAGGTCTGAAGTAAACTACTCACACTTCATCGGAAAGGCTATGGTGTTGATGTAGAAGCCCTCCGTGATCGATGCCCCCTCCGATGGAGCTCCGGAACAGGCCCCAAGATGGGACCTCGTGGATACAGAAAGTTACAGCGGTGGAATTAGAGTTTTGGCTCCTGTTCTGATCGTTTGGGGGTACATGGATATATATAGGAGGAAGAAGTACGTCGGTGGAGCAACAGGGGGCCCACAAGGGTGGAGGGCGCGCCTGGGGGGGGGGGGCAGGCGCGCCCCCTACCTCGTGGCCTCCTGTTGATTGGCTTAACGTAGGGTCCAAGTCTCCTGAGTTGTATTCGGTGAGGAAATCACGTTCCCGAAGGTTTCATTCTGTTTGGACTCCGTTTGATATTCCTTTTCTTCGAAACCCTAAAACAGGCAAAAAAACAGCAATTCTGGGCTGGGCCTCCGGTTAATAGGTTAGTCCCAAAAATAATATAAAAGCGGATAATAAAGCCCGATAATGTCCAAAATAGTAGATAATATAGCATGGAGCAATCAAAAATTATAGATACGTTGGAGACGTATCATATTCCTTGTCATCCAACGACCTAGACTGCTTCAATGTCGAGCGCTCAACACGTTTAGCGGGCAGTTAATTTCATGCCGAAAATAGTGTTGATCACATGACAACACGCAAATAATATCCTAGTAGTTAATATCCGCATGCACTTAATATACTTACAAATTAACATGCATTGCACGCACACATTGACTAGTGCTGCTAGTATGTGAAACTGGTGCCGTGACTTGTGAACGCGTCCAGATATGGTCAACGGCAACATAGCCCGCGAGTTCTTCCTGTTTGCCCGTGCGTCTAAACGCAGAAGGGAAGGAGAGAGAGACAGAGCACACATGGAACCCACCAGTAAGTGAAGGCGAATAGTACTAAAAATAATATTACATGTTATCCATTAATTAGGTTGTGGTAATATAAAAACATTATGTGAACAAACGGGGTACAACAAACATTGCTATTCTACGTATGTTGCCTATTGACGTGCGGCTTGAAGGCCCGGTCGCATATTCGATCCTCGTCCTTTATTTATTAATTTGTATATGGGTCCAAATTTGTTTCATGACATGTGGGCCCCTCAGTGTGTAGTTTGTAGCACTTTAATTTATGGGTCGAAATTTGTTCCATTCCAAGTGGACTATCGGTGTGTAGTTTTGTAGCTTATTTATAATAATTAAAGAGAACAACATAGTTTTTTCAATAATACCATGGTGCGACGTTGAAGGCGAGAAAGGACATGCGAGAGAGCGATGACCGAGCCAGAGGGAAATCAACTAGGGGAGTTGCGTGGGTTGCAACGGTGTTTGGAGTAGTTGTGGGGCAAATGCTACGAAAATATAATCTAAACCGATCGGAATAAATGCCTACACAAATTAATCCAAGGTTGGAGTGCCCCTCGCAATGTAAATAGCTCCGGCTTTGCGAGGGATGGAGAGGTAGTAGCTTCAACGCGTGGAAGATACGGTGTGAGAAAGCGAGGTCAATCGAGAGACATATAGATAGAGAGACAAAGTGAGTATGCTCTGGAGAGATATTGTCCGATTGAGCTTTTTGGCAAGGGTGAGGACTGTAAGATAGAGCTTGAGAGATGATCCAGTCACAGACGTGTAGATATATTTTGTGCATGGGAGGAAGCAAGGTCAACCGATCACATAGGGTCGTCGTGCGATCGAAAGAGTGAGACGGGTTGGAGAGAGTGACCTAGATAGACGATGTGCATGAGAGAGTATACAAGTGAATAGGTCGAATTGGGCTCAAACATGGTGATATATCGTTTTTGTCCGATAAAGAGCGAGGTCAATCGAGACATACGGAGAGAGAGAGAGAGAGAGAGATTGGGTGAGCGTGGCCCACCATGAGGTCGAAAGAGTGGCGGCGGCTTGGATGGACTGACCTAGATAGACAATCTGCGTGAGAGAGTATAGAGTGTGTCGATCGAGGCCCAAACAGGGAGATATATCATTTGTGTGTGAAAGAAAACGAGGTTAAATGAGACTCAGATAAAGAGAGCGAGATTGAGGGAGTGACCTAGATATACAACGTGCGTGCGTGCGCACGAGAGGTTGGGGGGCTAGATAGGCAATGAATGTATTTAGCGCGAGAGGGTGAGAGGGAGAGGGGGGAGAGAGAGAGAGCTCGGCATGGGGTGCAATGGCGGGTGTGTGAGGTAAATACATTTGGTAACAGCGTGGGAAAAGGGGTTGTGTAGTTGAGAGACTTAGAGATCGAAATATGGAGAGAAAGAATGAACGTGTGTTGGAAACCGATAGCTTCCTAAGGTGGTTAGGAGAGGAAGATTGACCGATACAGGAAGTATGTAGCGTTTGTGCGGGGGGCTAAAAACAACATTTGAATGTACATAGTACAAGACTTAATATCGATGTTTCAATTTGGTGTACATTGTAAGATTTGAACCGAGGACCAGGCATACGGGTAATTATTTCGAATTCGTGCCATCTAAGTTTCGAAAAGTTGGCATTGACTCAGTTTGTTGTGCTATTTTGTAGGTCATATGTTTGAATCCATCCAAAAGTTTTCTCACTACCATGGTGTTCATCATATACATATGAATTTGTATTAAAAAAGTAGCATGGATACAGTGAAATGCGAAATCCACGTTAGAATTGGAGATCGCTACGTGACACACACTCTAATTCAAATAACTAACTATGTGACACACACTCTAATTCAAATAACTAATTATGTGACACACACTCTAATCCACGTTAGCGTGGGTACCGTTTCGATTTTTTTTCAAATAACTCCTCATTAATTAATTTATAGTACTCCCTCTGTTCACTTTTATAAGACCTTGAAGACATTTCAGACAATGTGCAAAACAGTTCATTTTAAGTTGTCTGAAACGACTTACAAAAGTGAACGGATGGAGTATCTCGTTTCGAATGACTAATTATTGCAAGGAAAACACGGGCATGGTAATACATACAGATTCGTTTGCAAATGAAAGAAGATTCGTTTGCATTCTCAAATGTAGGCGCACCAGGCAGACCAGGGTCGTGTCGGGGTGGACGCTGCTTCGGTGCCTTAAAGGCAACTGCCTTTGGGTCACTGACATGTGGGCCAGCCACCTGTTGGGCCCACATGTCATGGACACAAAGGCAGGTGCCTTAAGGCACCAAAGCATAGTCCTGTCGGGGTGGTCGCGTGTGTCGGACGGACGCGTAGCACCCAGCCACCCACCCCCTCCCCCCAAAAAAGGACGACGACAATATAAGTTCGCGCTTCCACGTTTCGGATTGAAATATCTGGCGGCCCCAATTCCAGCCCTGCAAAATCTCTCTTCTCCACCGTCCCCTTCCGCGCCCAGATTGCTCAAATCCCTAATTCGCCGCCAACCCTCGAATCGCCCCTCGTCTCGTCTCTTTCCCCACCGTTCCCCACCTCTGTGCCGGACGACGACGACGAAGACGACGGTCGCGCTTCACCACCGCACCGGAGCTACCTCATCTACGCCCTCGTCCACCGCACTGGGTGGTCCACCGACAACGTCGGCCGCCGCAACCGACGTGCCTCACAGACACCGAGTTCCACCGCATCAGGTGCGCTTCACCGACGCCGTCTCCCAGCTCACCGGGGCTACTTCACCGAGCACATCGTCGCACCTCCGCCCCCCGAGGCCGTTGGGGCTTCACCAACGGTCTCGTCCACCGCATCGTAGCGCTCCGCTGCCACTCAAGATCTGCATCCGTGCGCGGCCAGCCAACGCCAGCGCATCACCCTCAACGGCTCTGAAGTGACCCGCACTCTAGCTAGGCGAGCATGCCCAAACGCCGGCCCGAACTAGGTATCCACACATCACTCCCTTGTGCACTGTTCCGACGATGTTTGGATATCCTTTCACTGCTCTCTTAGCTTACACGCCTATGCAACTCTGACTTTAACTCTTATTTCTTCTGGAGATATCATCTGAAACAAGCAAATCCATTTTTTAGCGAAGCATGACGGCGCTACGGGATCTGGTACACATCCTGCACACCCGTATAACCTTGTAAGTATCTGTCCTCCGGTACAACATCAAGGTCGATTCCTCTTATTTGATCAACCATTCGCCGTGTCAAAAATGCAGAGGGGGATGCAAGGAGCACAAGGCCTGCACATCCAAGCAAGTGGTAACATGGACTTGTACATGGAACATCCCAAGCGCAAGCAGAGCTGCAGTGAGCCTGTACAACGAGCTAGCGTAAGTCCCTGCATTTCATTTAATTCGTACTGGCATTCGTGTATGATTTGTGTGCAGTGGCTGATCCACGAATTCAAGTTACCAGGGGCGAACATTTAACTTAAAAAATACGAAGGCACTTGCACTCCGGAAATCAACATAACTTGAGAAATGTGAAGCTACATGCACTTTGAAAACCAGCTAATGATCCAAAGTAGTTCAGATTATAAACACTAAATGATGCAAGCACCAAAAAACACAAAATGCAACATGGTGTACAAGGACTACAAACATGGTCTGTACCTGCTTGAATTATTCGTTCTCTGGCTGAAAATATCGAAGTGTAATTGCACGTATAACCAGTGCGCAAACTGCATATCAATATATCTATCCTGCACAAGTATGCCAATAGTTTCAAACAACAGATTAGAAAAGTATTTATGCTATGTTGTCATGATACGGGGACTTTCTGGTAGATGGCCTCGACGTTTCCTCAAGCTATGAAAATGCACTATAATTTGCTTGTCATCAATGCCTGCAAATCTCTGTCTCTCTCAACATAGTAGATCATCATTAGACACTAAATCCTTCAATGAGCTTGCAAAATGCTTGCATTAGATCCCTCATTAGACACTATATGTTCATCACCAGGAGCATGTAAAATGTTTGCATCAAATCCTTCATTAGCAGTCTGTTCATTAGACACTTCAGGCTCAAGAACAACATGAGCTTGTATGTTTGCACCGGAAACTTGATTAGATACATCAGATTCAGTCAGTTCAGTATTGATTGGGGGAGTTATAAAATAAGTAGAAATTGGTTTCATTTTCTCATAGATTCCCTACATACAAGCAGTTTTACAACACCGTCAGGTTTAACTATTGGCCAGAAATTGAAGAGTTGAATTAGATATAATCAGGGATGTGATGTACCTGCTCGTTGCGCATGCTACTCTTGCAAGCTGCGACTGTCCGTTTGCGCAAGCTCGATGCCATGCCCGTGCTGCCGCCGCTGCCTCCCACGCAGGCTACACCCAGGGTTGGATCTTCATCTTCTTGTCCTTCCGTTCGCTTGAAGCCCGGCGACCGCCCTCCAACGAGGGCGCGAGGAAGTGCTGTGTCGGTCTGTCCAGCGGCGGCTAGGTTAGGAGCGAACCAGACTGGAGGCTGGAGCGAATGAATTGGGATTTTTCCTGCTGTCGATCGATATGGGAGGCGCTCGTTTGGGCCGCGAGCCTGCTATAGGGCCTGCCTTGCACTTATGTTATTGGCCCATCCAAATTGAAACATTTTCTTCATTTTTTACATTGCCTGCTCGTGCGTTGGGACGAACAAAACTAGCATGGGCCAACCTGGACGACTCAAACTAGGTGCACACTTTCCAGCCACCTGAGGCGGCCGCCCATACCAGCCCCTATGGTGGCGTCGCCCCTTTTTGCGTGTATGATTGGATAGTGAAAAATATTCCAGTGGCGCTTTTGATTTACCCACAGAATGGTTGAATTGCTTGTTTCTATGAACTGAGTTCGCCAATAATGTGAAGGATGCCAGTCTTTTCATCCTATTGTAGATTGCTTAGATCTCGATATGCCAAAAGTAATCGCATGAAATATACAGTAAAAGCCAGTGTGATGTGTTTGGCTACAACTAGTCTGACTACACGTCCTCATATAACATATCAAGGACGCACCATCTTACCAGATTAACCATTCGACTTACCCATGCAGTGTGGGAAGAAAGAAGTATTGGGACTGCGTATCCAAGCAATTGATGCCATGGACTCCTTCGTACAACCTTGTAAGCGAAAAAGAAGTTGCAGTGTGCCTGTACAAAGAACTAGCGTAAGTTCAGTTACCTGCTTCTCGGAATTTTAGTTAGCCACTTATTGCAAAATTGTTCAATTACGTTGCTTGGCTTAATTTAGTTTGCTACTGATTACATAATGGCACAGCCTGTTAATCATATTGTAGACTGCGCCTATCTATGTGTTTGATACTTACTGTTAAGAATTACCTGTTTGCCTTAACTTAAATATCTACTTGTTTGTTTAACTGCTTTGCTGCTGCAACAGCGGGTTACAATGATGTTAATAACTACTTTTCAGCATCCAATTGAAACTCTTTAATTCCTTGTTTGTTTAACTGGTTTGCTGTTATAACTCCCAGTTGAGATGTTTTGCTAACTTCAACTTTTCTGAATCCAATCGGAACTTTAATGGCAAAACAGGTTAGCCCAAGATCAAAGAGCGAGGTCCCCATGGACGTTGCATCATCCCACAGCAGTGGCACCGGCCCAATCGTGCATTATGAATTGCCAACTGCTGATGCTCTAGAGGCTAAACTAGTGGTAGAAAGAGATTCTGCTTCTGCACTTAGAGATGAAGTTGACATGTTGAGGAAGCAAACAGCACAATCACAAGCAGTACTCAAGACAACCATTAAATATTTGGTGGATTTCAAAACGAAGCAAGCTGAGACTGACCAGATTGTTAAGGTCCTGAAGGAAAAAAGGAAATTAAATTCCTACTTGGTAAATCATAGGTGAAATGTTCTTTCCATAGTTGAATAACCTTTGTGTTGTCTGTTCATGTAATCAATCAAACCATTTGTTTTAGAGATCATGTAATAATTGTTTTTTTGTTTTTTGGTTTGTAATTTTATTTGAGCACAAGTCTGTATTAATTGATAAGACTCGGAGACATTTCATTTGGATTGCTGTGCCAGACCTACAAATATGCCAATCGGGCTGAATGTGCATTCAGCAATAGTAGTAGTATAGATGGACCATAAGTGGCACGCATCGGAAAGGGCCAAGATGCTGGCTAAAAAAAGGATGCTGTTGTAGCCAAAAAAAAGTACAGCGGCCTGGCTTATGTATGTTAGTTGATATTATTGATCCATATACTCTATAAGTGTTTATATGTCTGTTAGTTCTGTACATTCTTGGTTGATTGACTCGGTATTTGAATCTTGATACATCGCTTGTGTACATATCTAAATGGGAGTACACATTATGCTGCGTGTGACATTTGAGTTGGACATGAAGTGTTCCAAATATTCGAATTCACCTTAAACTGGATTCTAGTTTCTGAATTTGAGTATCGGCATTTGTAAACCATATTCATATATGACAGTGGAATACATCTTTGTCGTCCTTTTGAAGATATATAAAAACACATAGAATGATTTATAAAGATTCATATAGGAATACAAAATGGATTCGAATTTAGTTGCCAGGGTAAACGTGGATGCTTATTGTCCCAAAATTCGAAAGAAGCAGCAAAATGTCCACTCCCACGTCGGCTGCCCGAAGCCAAGTGTTTGGGAGATGGAAATTACTGTCTACCCATTACACGGACAATCCATCGGCCCGATTTCCACTGCTCTAAATAGGGGTAGGTTAGTAACTTCAATTAGACGTGACACGACCGCCTCTGAGCCCATTCCGACACGGTGGGCGTCAAACATGGGCGGCAAAACTCATTTGATTCAAGCTCGTCCGAAAGACCTCTGTTTCTCCCTCCATTCCCCATTCATACACGGTGGGCGGCAAAACAAACTCGACTCGGCCGAAATCGATGTAGGCAAATATTTTCAATAGGGGCAGGTTTGTAACTTCACTCAGACGTGACACAACCGCCCTACCTGTCAGCCCCGTTCATACACCGTGGGCGCCAACCATGGGCGCCAACCACCCTCTCCTTGCCCGAAATCGCTCTGGGCAAATATTGGCGAGATGCGAGATTACCGTCCTATCCCCAACCGACGAGACGTCCAAATTTTAAACGGGGGCTAAGTTCATAACTTTCCCATATTTCAGACAGGCGCGTCCCAAAAACATGGTTCCCCGTACCTCTCCCTTCATTTTCCCATTCATACACCGTCCACGCTAGAACACCCCATCCCCACACCAGCCTCCGTTCGCCACCCCATCCATCGTCGCCGTCCTCCACCACATCCATCGCCACCGTCCTCCACCATGTCGGAGCGCCTACCAAGACCGCGTCGTCCACTGCTAGAGATGGATGTTTCTCATCCACGGCGACGGACCAATAGCCTTGCATCGCGTCCTCTCGCTTCATCGGCGCTGTCGTCCTCTTTGCCGGGGCCGCACACACGACCTTCTCTTCCACCGCAACGGGACTTATCCCCCGATGCACCCGTCTATCGTTGAAGATCTGCTTCAACGCCACCGACAACCATCGCACCCCTCGATGCCTACACAGCGCCGCAAGAGAGGTGGTACTTCATATCTCCTCAACTTTTTGATCTCAACCAGAAAATAGATCTTAACTTGGTTACTCTACTTTCTTTTCAGCTCTTAGAATTTCGTTCTTAGTTTGAAGCAAACAATGGATGCTAAATATCATTTCTCCGGTTTGCAGCTTCAAATCTGCCATGGCACAACCATAATACGGTTTAATTGATCATGCTTAGGGTTTAATTGATCATGTTGGTTCCGTGGTGGTTTCTTTAATAGAAATCGGAGGGGAAACCCTCTTTTGCTAAAAAAATATGCTTAGAGTTTCCCCCTTTTATGATCACTGTACGATCAGAATACGTGCTTCGTGTCATAATAACACTGCTCCACCCATCAAGCTAAACAAGCTTAGTTGTTCAAATACGAATCTGATATTATTAAAACAGAGTTGTTTAATTGGTCAGCTAAATGTTCCTAAATTAGTTTCAAAAATGCATGTTCGCCGCTCGGGTGTGTATCTCTACAGGGTGCCCACGGTGGGCCGGCCCACCCTGGGATTTTGGGTCGTCCCAGGCCCCGATTCCCCTCTGTTCTGCTGCGCGCTTTTGATCTCTACTCGCCCCCAGCCGCCTGCCTCGCCGGCGACTTGCCGTCCCCGGACGGCATGACTCTAGGAGGAGATGCCGGACTAACAGGAGGCCAGGAGCCGCTCGCCCAACAGCATCACCGCTGCTCGGGCGCGCCACCGTGCCTACCTTCCCAGTCCATTCAGGGCTCAGGCGTGCATCACCCACCAAGCCAACCCGATTTGTCTTGAGATACGTCCTCAACACTCAGCAGCCACTCCTCATCACCCATTTTCTAATTGATTCATTACTCATTAGGCAGGACTGTCATTAGGGTTTGTTGTGTGCTCAGTGCTACCTACACTTAATGGTTCAGATGTATTTCGGTAATCTTTAGTACCTCTAAAGTTCATAGGGTTTTCAAAATTCCGGCCCTTGGAACAAAAACTAGTCATTTTGGATTGTTGGTCGTAGTGACGTTGACCCAGATTACTACTGCAAGCCAGGTTTGTTAACAATTTTACTTGTCTTTCTTACTCATTCGATATAATATCCAATTATTCACGTCGATTAGTTGCAAACAATAAGTGCTAAACAAACTTCTTCATTCGGATTTTGGACGGTCTCTTACTACAGTTACAATTATGCATACTTGTCCTAGTAAGCTCACAAGTAAATGATTGATTCACTACATCTATGCTTGCCTTGTCATATTTGTTGTCAATATTCTTTTAGGGTGGACCACCCTGTTTCTAAATACTGGAACCATAGACATGAGTGAATAGTATTTCTCTATGTGATCTCTTCCATCATGTGTGGGTAACGAACACTGCATTGTATAGAAAGAAAGTGTCATTTCCAGCTTTTACATAGGTTTCGATCTTTTACATGGAATACAATCTGCCTACTTGCTTTGTGTCGCACTACCAACACTCCACCCTTGAAGCTAAACATTACGCCACTCATAATTGCTTAGTTTATTTGTTCAAATACGAATTTCATATGATTCTAATGTTCCTACTTCAGTTTTGAAATGTGTGCCTGCCTGTTATAGAGACATAAGGGGTTTGTATTTCTGTGTGTGGTCTGGTCAGCACGGTTGGGGAGGTGAACTTTGCATATGCAGGGGTTTATAGGGAGACACTCTCCGAGTTGAATCCGCAATGCATTCCATAGATAATCTGACTACTTTTTATGTTTTCATGAATCTCAGATTCTGAACAACATCATAATGATTATGAGCTTGCGCGCATGAAAAGAATAAAGCAGAACAATGCCATGGCTGTCAAACTTGGCATTATGGGACTAAAATCAAGTCTGGATGCAATGCAATGCAAACGCTCTCCACCTATAGATTCATGCTCAGAATATGATCCTAACAGTGATTCTGAGCTAGAGGGAGACCTAAGTCAATGTAGCTCCCTAGTGGAGGAGTCAGAGGAAGATGCCCTATCTTATTCACCCATCAAGGTACTTGCTCTAACTTTCCAAGGTTACATTGCTCGCACATATCTTGCAACTGATGCTTTGCATTGCTTCTACTTTGTTGAACTGCCATTAGCTTAGTTTACACATCGTATATGTGAATACACCCTGCCTATCCATTTTTAGTACATATTCCATCTGTCATCATACCATATTTATCCATTCAAATGATGTTCTTGTGTATCTGACATTCAAAAGGAACAGGGCGATTGCTGCTCGTGGAGGAGCACAAGCAAAGTATTTCGAAAAGGTAGTGGCACCTGATAAATCAAATAGCCCATTAGGTGTAGTTGCAATATCACCTGACCCACAAAATACCCCAACTCTAGCAGACTCTAGCCCTACTACACTGGTCATTTCTAATGCCCCAACTCAGCAGACCCCAACTGCAGCAAACAGTATGATTATGCCAGTTGACATAGCACCAGTTGTACGACGCAAAACCCCCATTCCAGCAAAGAGTACACCAAATCCAGTTGCCAAATCCCTTTTCGAACCAGAGAGAGCCCCAATTGCAGCAAATAGGACCCCTGTTCCATTTCTTCCCAGTTTAGAAGATGAAGCTTATGTTGTTGTCAGGAACTTTGTGCGCATCATTTCTTCATGGAAAGATTATACCGCAGACACAGAACAATTTCCAGTCTTCCTCCGCAACTTACGCGTAAGTAATGTACTAATGTTATTCATGGTCATTACTGCATATGTTTCTGCTGACAGAAGACACAAGATTTCATTCTTTTAAATAGGCGAGGAGCAAACTGGATTGTGATGACGAGCAAGGGTTGGTTGCGCTTTTCAAGCACTCGTTGATGAAGTATCGTTCCTACCTGAGGCAAGCGCACTTCGATGGCAAGCCTCTAAACAAAATTTTTGTAAAGTCTCTGGTGCTACATTTATCCGACGGTGACTGGAATAATCTTGTTACACATTGGTCTCGGCTGCAGCGTAAGGTACTGTCTATGATATCACATCACAATTTGAACTACATTTCTGCATTTGCCTTAATGTCTCACTTGTACGAAAACTATTAGCAGAAGAACATTCGTTCTCAAGGGACCACAGAATCTCGCAACTATACTGCACACTGCATTGTCTTGTGAGTACCTCTTGCCCTGTATGACCATACTTACTTTCATAGTTGTTTGATCATGTAGCATCACTGCACATGTTAGCCTCGTAATCGTCCATTTGGTGGACATTATAAGATCCGTATGGACTCTTACATAAATTTAGAATCAACCCAATGCTTTTGAAGAGGTTTAGCTCTGCAGTCCTCTTGTAAGGACTGAACATGGTCTATCACTGTACTTACATTAACAGCTACTCCCTCCGTCCCATAATATAAGAACATTTTGTATAGTACACTAGTGTTCAAAACACTCTTATATTATGGGAAGAGGGATTGGTTCATTTTGTAGCATTCTGCATCTTATCTCCCTCGCCCACCATTTACTAAAAAAGATCAGATCTATATTTAATCTTACCAACAAGTAGAATACACAGACAATGTCAGTGCAGAAGTGTAGCCCATTGCTCTTGTCAGTACATTTTGTCCTGTAACGCTTGTACTTCCAGGGATTGGTAGTTGATTATGTAGCATCAATCTGCATATTATCTTCATTATCCTCTATCCCTTCTAGTATTATCATATCTATAATTACTCTCTACAAAATGTAGAGTACATGCAATGCTTATGAAGAAGATTCTGTGCTGAAATTCTTGAGTTATCCTTCCCTTGACATGGAGAAGGGCATTATAAAGCCGTTGTTAACTGTTAATGTAAGTCAGTCCTTCTAAAGCCTTTATCCTCAACTGCTGTTTAATTTGCTCATACTCCCTATCGTTTACTACTGTTTAGTATTCTATTTCTACCAAAATTCATGTTCGTAAGAACCGTAAGTTCTAAGTTTTACTTGGAAAACCAAATTCCTTATTCATACCATGCACATTACTTAATACTCCCTACATGTATGCTTGTTTTTGTGGATCTATAATCCAGTGTGTGGTGAAGCAGCCCACGTTTGCACCTTGTCATCTCCTGTTTTATCTTACTAATGTGGTTGATTATATGAACAACATGCCATGCACATTATCCAAAATAGATACAATGATTTTATTTGCCCTTCATCTATGCTTGTTATGTTGACATGGTAATCCAGTAGTGTGGTGAAGCTCCCCGCATTATGAACAATTCCAAATTACGCTATTGATATTTTGAACTTACTCTTTATTTTCTAATTTGAAATTGGGTAGAATTGACAGAACAGTTATCATCTTTGTTTATACACGTGCAAAACATGTCATCTCTCTGCTTGTTTCAGGGTGATATGCCTGATGGCATGCACAAGTCTGCTGAAGGCTGTGAGACAAACCCAACATATATTGCAGCAAAGAAGGCAAAACATCTTGAAGATAGCGAGACAACCCCAAAGTCTTGTCTTGATGCAGTGTTCAAGTTACTTGAGACTAACAGTCAGACAAGCTCACCGAATTCGTTGTCTGAATCAGTTCGACTTCTTCAGTCCCAAGTTCTAGCAGAAAGGCATTCTGCAACTCAACTTCGACTTGAAGTCAAATCTCTAAGAAAGATTGTGGGGAACACCAATGAGAACCTCATCACTAAATGATACGTCTCCAACGTATCTACTTTTCCAAACACTTTTGCCCTTGTTTTGGACTCTAACTTGTATGATTTGAATGGAACTAACCCGGACTGACGTTGTTTTCAGCAAAATTACCATGATGTTGTTTTATGTGCAGAAAACAAAAGTTCTCGGAATGACCTGAAACTCCACGAGATATATTACAATAAATAATAAAAAATCCTCGCCAAAGATGAAGACCAGGGGGCCCACACCCTTCTCACGAGGATGGGGGGCGCCCCACCCCCTAGGGCGCGCCCCCTACCTCATGGGCCCCCCTGGAGACCCCCCGACTCCAACTCCAACTCTATATAACTGCTTTCGGGGAGAAAAATAGGAAAGAAGAAATCATCGCGTTTTACGATACGGAGCCGCCGCCAAGCCCTAAAACCTCTCGGGAGGGTTGATCTGGAGTCCGTTCGGGGCTCCGGAGAGGGGGATTCGTCGCCGTCGTCATCATCAACCATCCTCCATCACCAATTTCATGATGCTCACCGCTGTGCGTGAGTAATTCCATCATAGGCTTGTTGGACGGTGATGGGTTGGATGAGATTCACCATGTAATCGAGTTAGTTTTGTTAGGGTTTGATCCCTAGTATCCACTATGTTCTGAGATTGATGTTGTTATGACTGTGCTATGCTTGATGCTTGTCACTAGGGCCCGAGTGCCATGATTTCAGATCTGAACCTATTATGTTTTCATCAATATATGAGAGTTCTAGATCCTATCTTGCAAGTCTATAGTCACCTATTATGTGTTATGATCCGTTAACCCCGAAGTGACAATAATCGGGATACTTACCGGTGATGACCGTAGTTTGAGGAGTTCATGTATTCACTATGTGCTAATGCTTTGTTCCGGTTCTCTATTAAAAGGAGGCCTTAATATCCCTTAGTTTCCATTAGGACCCCGCTGCCACGGGAGGGTAGGACAAAAGATGTCATGCAAGTTCTTTTCCATAAGCACGTATGACTATATTCGGAATACATGCCTACATTACATTGACGAATTGGAGCTAGTTCTGTGTCACCCTATGTTATGACTGTTACATGATGAACCGCATCCGGCATAATTATCCATCATTGATCCAATGCCTACGAGCTTTCCATATACTGGTTTACGCTTATTTACTTTCCCGTTGCTATTGTTACAATCACTACAAAATACCAAAAACATTACTTTGCTTTCATTACTCTTTTGTTACCGTTACCATCACTATCATATTACTTTGCTACTAAACACTTTGCTGCAGATACTAAGTTTCCAGGTGTGGTTGAATTGACAACTCAGCTGCTAATACTTGAGAATATTCTTTGGCTCCCCTTGTGTCGAATCAATAAATTTGGGTTGAATACTCTACCCTCGAAAGCTGTTGCGATCCCCTATACTTGTGGGTTATCAAGACTAATTTCTGGCGCCGTTGCCGGGGAGCATAGCTCTATTCTTTGAGTCACTTGGGATTTATATCTGCTGGACACTATGAAGAACTTGAGAGATCCAAAAACTAAGATCTATCCCTCAACTACGAGGGGAGGTAATTAAGGAACTGACATCTAGCTCTGCACTTGATTCACCTTCTGTTATGAGTAAGCTTGCGACACCTAAACCTGCTTCTGCTATTCGTTCTGATATGTCGCATGTTATTGATGATGCTACTTCTGCTATGCATGATACTTATGATGAAACTACCTCTATGCCTGATACTACTATGCCACTTAGTGATTTTCTAGAGGAACGACTTGCTAGGGCTAGAGAGACTGAAAATATTGAATCTGATTATGAAGATAAAAGTGATGATGAAGAATCACTTGTTATTCCTGAGGGTTATTTATTTGATCAAGATGCTTCTTTAGCTATTTTAGCCTGCAAAGATAGATATGAACTCAAAAGGTTATTAGCTAAATGGAATAAGCAATCTCCAAATGCTAGGATGAGACCTGACCCTGCTTTTGCTACTTCACCTATATGTGTTGCTGATAAGGATTATGAATTCTCTGTTGATCCTGATATAATTACTTTGGTTGAATCTGATCCTTTTCATGGCTATGAATCTGAAACTGTTGTAGCACATCTTACTAAATTAAATGATATAGCCACCCTGTTCACTAATGATGAGAGATCTCGCTACTTTTATATCCTTAAAATATTTCCGTTCTCATTAAAGGGTGATGCTAAGATATGGTTTAATTATCTTGATCCTGGTTGTCTGCGTAGTCCCCAGGATATGATTTATTACTTCTCTGCTAAATATTTCCCTGCTCATAAGAAACAAGCTGCTTTAAAGGAAATATACAACTTTGTGCAAATTAAAGAAGAGAGTCTCCCACAAGCTTGGGGGAGGCTTCTCAAGTTACTTAATGCTTTGCCTGATCATCCTCTTAAGAAAAATGAAATACTTGATATCTTTTATAATGGACTAACCGATGCTTCCAGAGATTACCTGGATAGTTGTGTTGGTTCTCTTTTCAGGGAAAGAACACCGGATGAAGCTGAAATCTTATTGAATAATATGTTGACAAATGAAAATAATTGGGCACCTCCTGAGCCAGCTCCTGCTCCAATTAATGATCCTATTCCTAAACCAACTCCGAAGAAGAGAGGTGTTCTATTTCTCAGTCCTGAAGATATGCAAGAGGCAAAGAAATCTATGAAAGAAAAGGTATTAAAGCTGAAGATGTTAAGAATTTACCTCCTATTGAAGAAATACATGGTCTTAATTTACCGCCTGATGAAGAAACATATGATCTTAATCCTTTATTTATTGAAGAACCTCCAGACCTCGATAACCCGACACAGGTAGTAAAGGTAAATTCTCTCTATAGATATGATAAAGCTGAAATCCCTCCTACTAAAATTGCTAGTCAATGCTTGGATGAGTTTGATAATTTTATGTTTAAGCAAGAAGACTTCAATGCTTATTTTGGTAGACAATTAAAACAAGATGCTGATATGATTAAATACTTGGGTGATTATATGGCTAATATTAGAGGTGAACTTAAACTTGTTAGCAAACATGCTTCTATGGTTACCACTCAAGTAGAACAAGTACTTAAAGCTCAAAAAGAATTGCTCAATGAGATGAATAGTAAGAAAAATGATTATGTGTTAAAGTGGCTACTAGAACTGGTAGAATGACTCAGGAACCTTTGTATCCTGAAGGCCACCCTAAGAGAATTGAGCAAGATTCTCAGAGAAATAAAATTGATACACCTAGTTCTTCTAAAAAGCAGAAAAAAAATGATAGAACTGTGCAAACTTCTAGTGAACCTATTGCTGAACCACCTGATAATCCAAATGATATCTCTATGTCTGATGCTGAAACACAATCTGGCAATGAACATGAACCTAATGAAAATGTTAATGATGATGTTCATATTAATGCTCAACCTAGTAATGATAATGATGTAGAAATTGAACCTGCTATTGATCTTGATAACCCACAATCAAAGAATCAACGTTATGATAAGAAAGACTTTGTTGCTAGGAAACATGGTAAAGAAAGAGAACCTTGGGATCAGAAACCCATGCCTTTTCCTCCCAAACCATCCAAGAAAAAGGATGATGAGGATTTTGAGCGCTTTGCTGAAATGATTAGACCTATCTTTTTGCGTATGCGATTGACTGATATGCTCAAAACAAATCCTTATGCTAAGTACATGAAAGATATTATTACAAATAAAAGAAAGATACCAGAAGCTGAAATTTCCACCATGCTTGCTAATTATACTTTTAAGGGTGGAATACCAAAGAAACTTGGAGATCCAAGAGTACCTACTGTACCATGCTCCATTAAAAGAAACTATGTTAAAACTGCTTTATGTGATCTTGGAGCCGGTGTTAGTGTTATGCCTCTCTCTTTATATCGTAGACTTGATTTGAATAAGTTGACACCTACTGAAATATCTTTGCAAATGGCTGATAAATCAACTGCTATACCTGTCGGTATTTGTGAGGATGTGCCTGTTGTGGTTGCAAACGTTACTATTTTAACGGACTTTGTTATTCTTGATATTCCCGAGGACGATAGTATGTCTATTATTCTTGGAAGACCTTTTCTTAATACTGCAGGGGCTGTTATTGATTGCAACAAAGGCAATGTCACTTTTCATGTTAATGGTAATGAGCATACGGTACACTTTCCGAGGAAACAACCTCAAGTTCATAGTATCAATTCTATCGGAAAAATTCCATCGATTATATTTGGAGGTTTTGAATTTCCTCTTCCTACTGTCAAGAAGAAATATGATATACTTATTATTGGGGATGTGCATATCCCTGTTGAGGTAACTAGTGTTATTCGAAATTTCTCCGGTTTCATGTTAATCGGAATGGGTTTGTTAACAAGACTTGATCAACCTTGTTAGTGGATTCCTTTTGACGAGCATGAGATGGATGAAACTAGAAGCACAACCTTCTGTACCCTCTCTATACTTTCTGTTATTTAGTTGAAATAAAGTAAAAATAAATAATTTTCTGTCTGTTATCTGATTATCCGTGCAATATAAAAATACCTCAAAAATAAAAGTTCTCCAAATGCCCTGAAAATTAAATATGATTTTTTATAGAATATTTGAGGATTTATGGAACAAAGAACACACCAGGGGGGCCAACCACCTTCCACGAGGGTGGAGGGCGCGCCCCCTGCCTCGTGGGCCCACGGTGGCCCTCCTCCACTTATTCTTCCAGCCACACACTTCATCTTCCTCCCCCAAACACGAAAAACCAACTCAAACCCGAGTCCAAGCTCGTTTTGCTGCCATTTTCGATCTCCTTGCTCAAAGCACCTCTCACAAAACTGCTTGGGGAGATTGTTCCTTGGTATGTGACTCCTCCATTGGTCCAATTAGTTTTTGTTCTAGTGCTTTATTCATTGCAAATTTGTGTTGCTTAGGTGACCCTGTTCTTGAGCTTGCATGTCAAATTTATATGGTCAAAAGTAGTTTTGATGCATGATATAGGCCCTAGGCACTTGTAGGAGTAGTTGCTATCAATATTATTGAGTTTGGTTTACTTTTATTTTGAAGTTACTAAAAATTTCAGAATTTTTCAGAAAATGATGAGGAGATTATTGAGGGGCTCATCGAGCCAAAGCTCGAAGGAAAAGGCACCGAAGCCTAAGTATAATTTGCCGCGCACCGCGGAGGTTCGGGCATGTGAATGGCCTTCTGAGGATTTCTTGAGAGCAGCCGGGATTTATGAAGATTTTCATGAGTTGGCTCATAATGCAGGCCTCACCGCTTTCCTCCACGACCAATGCGATCAGTATCTCTTGCTCACAAATACCTTTTTGCAAAACTTTCATTTTCATTCTAGGAACTCACCACCTACGGTGGAGTTTCATTTATATGATGAGCATAAGGAGATGTCACTTTATGATTTTTGTCGGATTTGTTTAGCCCCTTTCTGGGGCAAGACAGAAGAACCACATCATGATGATGTGGAGGGATTTAATAATACTATCACTGTAGGGGAAACTAGAAAGGTTTCCGATGCACGAATCACTAGCATACATTTTCCTGTCTTATGTTACTTTCCATTATTTGCTAGTTGTTGCTTAATTGGTCGCGGAAACTCTGGAAACCTTAGTATCCCTGATATTATTATTTTGCTCCAAGGTTTATACAGTGATAACACTTTTAGTATGGGCGGCATTATTGCTAGACGGTTAAGTATGAACCGTGCTAAGGGTCCCATCTTTGGAGGCGTCTATGCCACATGCCTAGCTGCACATTTTAACATACCTATTAGGCATGCCGAGAAGGAGGAAAAAGTGCTGCCTCATGTTTATTTAGATTATAAATGTATGGTGGCACATGATTTTATTGTTAAGAATAGGGCGGGAGAGCTTAAATATCAATTGTTCTTTAATAAACATCATCTTGAGACTATTACCTTGCCCGCTCCTGCTTTGTTTGATTTGATTGTAGGCAAGTACCTTGTTCCGTTGATGGCTATCCATGCCTACCGGAACCCTGCACCAGCCGAGGAGCTAGAACCGGAACCACAATTTGATCCTTCACGACAGTCTAACTATCAGTGGGATCCGAAGATGATTGCCAACCAGTGGCAATCGGAGCCTTCTTCTTCCTTATCACAGTACGACCCCAACAATTATTATTATGGATATCATCCAGGCCAGCCGTGGCCATAGACCAACTTAAGCCAAAAGCCTAAGCTTGGGGGAGTACGTATTTCTCACCGACATTACATTTATGTTCACACACACTCATTGCTAGATGTCGGTGCTCATACTTTTTCATTGTATCATCCATACTAGTTTATTTTCTGCTTTCTTCTTGTGTGTTTGATAAACCTTAAGAAAAAACCAAAAAAATTAGTTATAGCTTTTAATTAATTTACTTTCCATGTTGTAGTAGTATTTAAAAAGAAAACCCAAAAATATTTCATGTTCTTCTTTTGCTTGTTGGGAGCTTTCCCGTGTAAATAGTTTTATTTCTTTTCTTTTCTTTGGGGGTCAGTAAGAGAAGACCTTGATTAAATTGTTGAAGTGGCTCTTGTATGCATTATTGTTTATCTGACAAAAGAGCCCATATTGCCTAGTCTTCTCCTGTTTATTGAATGCTCGCAGATTCCAGCTTAGTCCAATGCATGTGCACTCTTATTATTATTCACATCGTTTGTCGTGCAAGTGAAAGGCAATTATGATGATATATGATGGACTGACTGAGACGAGAAAAGCTGGTATGAACTCGACCTCTTTTGTTTTTGTAAATATGATGAGTTCATTGTTCTTGATTCAGCTTGTTATGAATAAACATGTTTGCAATGACAATTAGAGATCATAGTTGCTGATGCCATGCTTGATTAGCTATGAGTTATGATGGTTTACCTTGCGTGCCAACATGCTATTAAAATGGTTATGGTGTGGTATGATAGGGTGGTATCCTCCTCTGAATGATTTAAGTGACTTGACTTGGCACATGTTCACGCATGTAGTTGAAACAAATCAACATAGCCTTCACGATATTTATGTTCATGGTGGATTATATCCTACTCATGATTGCATCCAATGTTTATTAATTTTAATGCATGTACATGGCTGTTGTCGCTCTCTAGTTGGTCGCTTCCCAGTCTTTTGCTAGCCTTCACCTGTACTAAGCGGGAATACTGCTTGTGCATCCAAACTCCTTAAACCCCAAAGTTATTCCACATGAGTCCACTATACCTTCCTATATGCGGTATCTACCTGCCGTTCCAAGTAAATTTGTATGTGCCAAACTCTAAACCTTCAAATAATCATCCTGTTTTGTATGCTCGAATAGCTCATGTATCAACTAGGGTGTCTGTATCTTCCATGTTAGGCGGGTTATTCTCAAGAGGAGTGGACTCCGCTCCTCACTCACGAGATAAAGGGCTGGTCACCGGGATGCCCAGTCCCATGCTTTATGCAAACTAAATCAAAATAATTGCAAACAAAACTCCCCCTGGGACCTGATGTATGTTGGAGGCACTCGTTGTTTCGAGCAAGCCATGGATTGATGTTTGTTGGTGGAGGGGGAGTATAAACTTTACCATTCTGTTTGGGAACCGCCTATAATGTGTGTAGCATGGAAGATATCGCCATCTCTCGGTTGTTATGTTGACAATGAAAGTATACCGCTCAAAATGTTATTCACCTCTATTTCAAAACCGAGCTCTGGCACCTCTACAAATCCCTGCTTCCCTCTGCGAAGGGCCTATCTATTTACTTTTATGTTGAGTCATCACCCTCTTATTAAAAAGCACTAGCTGGAGAGCGCAGCTGTCATTTGCATTCATTACTGTTAATTTATATTGGGTGTGACTATGATTGGATCTCTTTTACCATGAATTACAATGTCTAGTCAGTCCTTGATCTTTAAAGGTGCTCTGCATTTATGTTTTGCGGTCTCAGAAAGGGCTAGCGAGATACCATCTTGTTATATCATATTATGATTGTTTTGAGAAAGTGTTGTCATCCGAGATTTATTATTATGGCTTGCTAGTTGATTATGCTATTGATATGGGTAATCATGAGACCTGAGAATTATTGCAAATGTGGTTAGTTATAATCTTTGCTGAAAACTTGAATGCTAGCTTGACATATTTGCAACAACAAGAGCAAACAGAGTTTGTAAAAGTTTTTCTTTATTTCTTTCGGTTTGTCAACTGAATTGCTTGAGGACAAGCAAGGGTTTAAGCTTGGGGGAGTTGATATGTCTCCAACGTATCTACTTTTCCAAACACTTTTGCCCTTGTTTTGGACTCTAACTTGTATGATTTGAATGGAACTAACCCGGACTGACGCTGTTTTCAGCAGAATTGCCATGATGTTGTTTTATGTGCAGAAAACAAAAGTTCTCGGAATGACCTGAAACTCCACGGGATATCTTACAATAAATAATAAAAAATCCTCGCCAAAGATGGAGACCAGGGGGCCCACACCCTTCTCACGAGGGTGGGGGTGCGGGCCCCTACCTCGTGGGCCCCTTGGAGACCCCCCGACTCCAATTCCAACTCTATATAACTGCTTTCGGGGAGAAAAAAAATAGGAGAGAAGAAATCATCATGTTTTACGATACGGAGCCGCCGCCAAGCCCTAAAACCTCTCGGGAGGGCTGATCTGGAGTCCGTTCGGGGCTCCGGAGAGGGGGATTCGTCGCCGTCGTCATCATCAACCATCCTCCATCACCAATTTCATGATGCTCACCGCCGTGCGTGAGTAATTCCATCGTAGGCTTGCTGGACGGTGATGGGTTGGATGAGATTCACCATGTAATCGAGTTAGTTTTGTTAGGGTTTGATCCCTAGTGTCCACTATGTTCTGAGATTGATGTTGCTATGACTTTGCTATGCTTAATGCTTGTCACTAGGGCCCGAGTGCCATGATTTCAGATCTGAACCTATTATTTTTTCATCAATATATGAGAGTTCTAGATCCTATCTTGCAAGTCTATAGTCACCTATTATGTGTTATGATCCGTTAACCCCGAAGTGACAATAATCGGGATACTTACCGGTGATGACCGTAGTTTGAGGAGTTCATGTATTCACTATGTGCTAATGCTTTGTTCCTGTTATCTATTAAAAGGAGGTCTTAATATCCCTTAGTTTCCATTAGGACCCCGCTGCCACGGGAGGGTAGGACAAAAGATGTCATGAAAGTTCTTTTCCATAAGCACGTATGACTATATTCGGAATACATGCCTACATTACATTGACGAATTGGAGCTAGTTCTGTGTCACCCTATGTTATGACTGTTACATGATGAACTGCATCCGGCATAATTATCCATCATTGATCCAATGCCTATGAGCTTTCCATATACTGGTTTACGCTTATTTACTTTCCCGTTGCTATTGTTACAATCACTACAAAATACCAAAAACATTACTTTGCTTTCATTACTCTTTTGTTACCGTTACCATCACTATCATATTACATTGCTACTAAACACTTTGTTGCAGATACTAAGTTTCCAGGTGTGGTTGAATTGACAACTCAGCTGCTAATACTTGAGACTATTCTTTGGCTCCCCTTGTGTCGAATCAATAAATTTGGGTTGAATACTCTACCCTCAAAAGCTGTTGCGATCCCCTATACTTGTGGGTTATCACTAAACAGCTACACCTGGAAGCTATGACCGACATGCTAGGCCGGTCTCACAGCCTTCCTCAGCAGCTTGCGCAGCAGTTCCCCCGCAAGGCTAACCTTTCTTGAACTGTCTTGGAAGTGGTCTCGGTTCAGTATTATTTTGTTACGCTGCAATGGTGCCCAGTTTTTGTAATCCACTTCTTCGTTGCGCTTTATGATCATTGGTGGAGAACTTCAATGCCGAGTGGATGTAATATACCTTAAATCCTTTATTGTATAGTGTAGTGTCGGTGTCAAAACCGGCGGATCTCGGGTAGGGGGTCCCGAACTATGCGTCTAAGGTGGATGGTAACAGGAGGCAGGGGACACGATGTTTTACCCAGGTTCGGGCCCTCTTGATGGAGGTAAAACCCTACGTCCTGCTTGATTAATATTGATGATATGGGTAGTACAAGAGTAGATCTACCACGAGATCGGAGAGGCTAAACCCTAGAAGCTAGCCTATGGTATGATTGTATGTATATGATCTATCGACTAGCCTGGCCTCGGTTTATATAATGCACCAAAGGCCTAGGATAACAAGAGTCCTAGCCGAATACGCCGGTGGGGAGGAGTCCTTGTCTTGATCCCCAAGTCTTGTGGAATCTTCCTTGTATGCGGTAGCTGTCCGAACTGGCCCATGAGTATACGGCCATGGGGGTCCTCGGCCCAATCTAACAGATCGGGAGATGATGTGGTGAGTACCCCCTAGTCCAGGACACCGTCAGTAGCCCCCTGAACCGGTCTTCAAGTTAGGGACACTCCTCGATTCTTCCGAACCGTTCTTCATCTTCGGTCGTCGGTCTTGAAAACTAGTTCAACAAATCTTCTCATCTTCGATCTTGAGGATCGCCGAAATGCATTCGACGAGTTTACACGTCGGGTATCCGAGGAGCCCCTTTAAGTTTCCGGCCTTTATCAATGCCTTGTTATTTTTATGCCACACCTCGGGTTTGAAGTTGTTCCCGGGCGGCAGCGTCCTCTTGCGTCCGAGCTCCAACGCCGGACTACATTCGAGGTATCTTTTGCAGCCGAGCACCGACGCCGGACCGCTTCCCAGCTCTAACGCCGGAATGTATCCGAGCTCCAACGCCGGACTATGTATCCGAGCTCCAACGCCGGACTGTATCCGAGCTCCAATGTCGGACTATGTATCCGAGCTCCAACGCCGGACTGTATCCGAGCTCCAACGCCGGACTGTATCCGAGGTGTCGTAAATCACCTTGGTTCAAAGAAGTTTGAAGGAGTTTAGCCGAGCTTAATGCCGGAAATGCCCTCTATGGAGCCAGCCACTAGCGCCCGA